>NW_025920581.1:0-51071 GCF_902686445.1 Sciurus carolinensis | reverse complement strand
ACTATGTTATCTGGCATTATGAGGAAATACTTTTTTGCATGACTATTATGCCCTTAAAAAGCAATCTATAGTTAATAGCAATAAGGGTGTGAAACACTATTAAAATTTAAGAAAAATATAAGAACGATGATATTTCAATTGAAGCTCATTTCAAAGATGGAAAATACAGTAAAATGTAGTTTGATATTCCTCACTTCTTTTTTTTTTTTCGCTTCTTCTTCCCCTCACTTCTTAAAACACTTTCTCTTCTGAAAATGGAATCATTTCAAATTTATATACATTTTTGGCAAAGAAAAACAAAATGAAAGCATACTGACTCACATTACCATTCTTTATTTACTCGAATCAATGATTGAATGTATGATTAAATCATTAGCACAAAATACTGTTCAAATGTACTACATCTGCATTACATCAATATTCAGAGTGAATATGACCCAATTTAGAACTAATCATCTTCTTCCCACAATTTGTTCTTCCTCATCTGCTATCTCAGTTGGTACCATCAACATCTACTCTGTTATCTAAGTTAGCAAACTAGGAATAGTAAAATTTTTAGGAGTTAGAAAAATAAGACACATCAACAATTACTATCTACTTCTAACATATATAAAACACACATCAAACACAAATACAAAGGGTTACTAAAAGTTACAGAAGAAGGCTAAAAATTTACCTTGATATATTGTTTCTTTGACCTAAAAGAGAGAGAAATAAAGATTAAATTTGGTGTCATGCATCTGCTTAAAAGAAACAGAATCAAAACCAAATGAGAATATAATAACTGTCTGTTTCTCAATTAAAAAATAAGTAAAGGAGAATAAGCATTTCATTAGCCTCTGTCATATAGAAATACTAAGGTATGTATCCTATGCTGCAGTGAATATATATCTATTCCAACCTTAACGACTTGAGACCTTACCTTTAATAATAGAAATGGCTACTATTTTCAGAAAAGTACACTAATTCTTCACTTACTCAAAATTGTTTATTTGATAATTCTAAACAGTCAGGATAAAGTCTAGGAACAATGACTGTTCAAAGAACTCTGAGGAAACAAAATTAAAGATATGCCACTTGTTTATTTTCTTAGATGTCGATGGACCTTTATTTTATTCATCTCTTTATATGTGGTGCTGAGAATCGAACCCAGTGCCTTGCACAGGCTAAGCAAGGGCTTCTATCACTGAGCCACAAACCCACCACCGACACGTGCTGCTTTCACTCACCAAAAAACATCTTAGAACTCCAATTTCAATTTGGCTATTGGCTGAATCTAGAAATAATCTAAGAGGCTACATCACCTATTTCTGAAAACCACTAAAAATAGCGATAAGAATTCTTCAAAAAAAAAAAAAAAGATTGCTAGAAGAAAATACGCAAGCAACAAGAGAAATGACAGTTAACTTCTTATGGAAAGAGCAAAACCTGAATCATTTCCCAAAGACGGCGAATGAACTGTCACATAATAAAACCTAAGCAATCATTCTTTTAAAACTTCACTAAATTTCTTTGTAAATTAGCATATATTTCCCCTTGTCAATATTATAAATGGTGATGGGATACTCAGATGTATCCACAGATCATCCATGGTATCTTGGTAATAGTGTAGACCCTAAAATACCACTTAGAATGATCTTGTTATAGGAAAATACATTCAGAAAACTCCAACATAGAAAGAAATGGACATTTCTCTAATGAATCAGAGAGTAAGCTTTCACCCAAAATGACAGCAGGGGAAAATGGGAAGTAGCAAAATGTAGGCATCTAAGGTAGGGACCAAAACTCCAAAGTCAAATGCTGAGACTGAGGAGCAGCAGCTAAGACCCAGAACCTACATAATCTAGTGAAAATATAAACAGGTGCCAGGGTTCTTGAAAGAACCAAGAGAGAAATAGAAAACGTTTTCATTTTTCCCTTTTCTCTTTACTTTTCTGTCCTCCTTTTTCCTTTTAGCTGAGAACCAGTTCAATGAGATTAGAAAAGTCCTCACATGTATCCACGCAAAGGATTCTTCTTTTTAAGAAGGCATTTCTTTTTAAGTGCTTTCACACTCAATTGTACAAAGAGAGGAAACTTGTATTAACAATGGAATGTCCAATATGATTAAGTAATCAGAAAAGGAATACTAAGATTTGGAAAGATTTGCAGCCAATGTTTCTGGCCACTTTAACTGTTGAGTTTCCACTGATGGCTTTTCATGTAAAGTTCACTTAATAATTTTCCTCCAATTATGTTAACTAACTACCAAGCAGAAAGATCTACGGTACAAACCTACCTATGTTTAAGCATATATACATGTATACATACACATACATATATGTACACATACACACATGTATAGACAAATTCTGCTGAGAAAAAAAAGACTAAGGAACAAAAAATGTAATATGTCTCTGGACAACATATAATCTATACATCCAAATAAAAAGCTATTTTCTTAACATATGACTGAATGACAAAATCTGGGAAATGCATATATAAAACACCTGAAAAATTACCTCATCTGCTATTCATCATTTTGCTATATTCCTCTGCAGCATATTTTCTTGTGTATGTGTTTATATAACATACAGTTCATCAACATTGAAATCTTAGTTTCTGCTTTTTTCTACTTCACATTAAATTGTGAGCATTTTCTGTGTCTCAAAGTCTTTGAAATATATAAAGCTGCCTACTATTCCATTATGCGAACATATGAGAACTTAAAAAGACCCCTGTACTGGAATAAATTGTGCTAAGTATTCAATCTAATACACAGTTCCACTGAAAAACCTTACCGAAAATCTTTAAAGCATAGTTAGTTATTTCTTTAGATTACTAGACATATTATGCTATATAAAAGGATATTTATATAACCTATCCCATCTTTTATCTCACTTGAAGACTTCTGATACATATGAAACTACTGGTCAGAATGGCTGTAAGAATTACCAGTTCTTCCCACTGTACCTACCTAATTCTTAATCTTTAGGTTTTGATACAAGAACTTAGAAATTGAAGGTTTCTCCTTGAGATTTTTCAGATTATCTCGTTTTCTTAAGTCTTTACCAACACAAAGATTACACTAAATTATTTTATAAAGTGAGTGTGACTTCAACCACTAATTTGTGTTTAAGTTAGTAAACTGGAAAGGGGAGGGGCAGTGACTACAGAATACCCCATGCATTTATGTGCTAAGGTAGAAGGAAGTGAATTTACTCACAACAAGAATAGTTCTCCAGAAGAAAATGGCAAATGAAACAATTCCCAAGAAGACAGTGAGAAGTACAGGCTTCCCCGGCAGTCCATAAAAATCAGGTCCAGGCTGAACACCATTGGGCAATGTGGCAACTAGCTGAAATAGACAGGTTAGACGCAATGAGAAACCTTATATTCATAACAAGACAGTCACAAAGATTCATCATGGCAGTTCCAAAACCACCACCATCATCTGAAAACTACCTCCTCAAAATTCTCCAATAGCTTCTTCAAGAGACAGGATCCTGGCAGTATCATATTTCTTCTTTGCCAGCAGTGTTTAAATACTTTAAATTGAGCATCTATTTCCATTTGGAATAGGCCCTGCCGACATCATATTGTCTAACACCTGGCTAGAATCCCTCCCTCTGATACTTCTCTCACAGATGACCCAGTCTTTATGAGTAAAAAAAATTACGAAAGACAAAAACTTAAGTATATGAGGAATCTAACTTCCTTCTATGAAAGTCCATGTCTAACTCTAAATGTGCGCTCAAAGCGAGCGTATCAAACACCAGCCCTCGTTCCTCTACTCCACACCGCCCTCCTCAAGTGTCCAGAGGACTCTCATTCTGGCCCCACCTCCCAACAGTCTCCAGAGGGACAAGACCTACTGTGACGTCAGCTGCATTTGGGAACCTAGCGAGGGGCTTGCCACCTCTCAGTACTGCGTGACAAAGTGCAATGAGGAGAGCGTCCAGTGCACTCACCGGCTCGCTTAGCAATACAGCTCGGTGCTGGCTGCCCGGGCCTGACACGCTCCAATTCCCCGTCGCCTTCAGTCAGTGCAGCCATTCCGCTCACCACTCAGCCACCCGCCGGCCACAGCGGGGTCCCTCCCTACGAGGGCTGCGTAGAGTACCGTTAGGGGTCCCAGAAGCCCGGGGTCCCAGAAGCTCGGGGTCCCGGGAGAAGCGGCGACAGAAGGCACGGCGGCAGGTACTGAGTCCATTGTGCACGGACAGCTGAGCGGAGACCATGCTTCCCTGCTGAACAGCACAGGACTCAGACCTCTTCCGCCGTTTCCTACTTGCGCAGAATGCAGCACGGGGGGCGGGTACTGGGAATGACCCTCGCCTTCCCGCACCGCTGGCGCTTCCCGCCCTACGCCTGCAAAACACTCATCAGGCGGTGCGGCGGGGCGGACCGCAGTGCGCTGGGCTTGGGGCAGGCGGGAGGGGAGGGGAGGGGAGGGCGGGGAGGGGCGGGAGGCGCAAGGCGGGAGGGGAGGGGAGGGGAGGGAGCGGGAAGAACCAACTGCGGATTCGGGCGGGGGAGAGCGCCAGCAGAGCCCAAAGGAAGAGTCCAAGTCAAGGGACACGGAGAGGAAAGAGGCTCACCCGCCCCCGGAACTGGGAGAGGACATGCGGTTTAGAGGGCCCATAAATTAGCTAGGAAGCTAACAGAAGGGGCTTATGTTCGGGGACAAGGAAAAAGGAGAAAGTCAGGCCTCCTAGGTCCTCCCAGAGCAGAACTCTTTGTCACAACGTGCTGAGACACTAGGAACCTGCCCCAAAGGTCCAGACTGGAGGAGTCGCCTCTCCTGCTCCCTTGGGAAGGACCACTGCTCAGAGTGGGCGTTCCTTCCCTGCTCACTCCATTCCTGTGCTGATTTTCCCCTAACCCACCTCTACTTCTGAATGACACTACTTTTTAAAAATTTCACCCTATCGTGTCATTATCACCCCTACGCCAATGGCTTCATTCCTGGATTCCACATTTTAAGGTTGAATGACTTGTGGAAAAGATTAGGATCATGAATAGCCTGGACAGCACGTGCTAAAAGTTTAAGAAACTGGGGATATTTAACTTGGCGAGGGAATGAATATATGTAGATTTTTAAAAATATGACGGAATACAGTCGTCTCAAAAGAACAAACAAGAAGAGTCAGGAAAGCAATGAAAAATAAGAGCAATGGAGTGGGAAGGAGGAGGGGAAGGCAAACTCTACAATGAAAACTTGTACCATCATCCAAGCCCAAGAATATATACAGGTTGTGGGACAGAACAGACCATCCAGAAACAGACCCGACTGCACTGGACATTTGGGATTCAAAAAAATTCAGTTGGGGGAAAACAGACCTTTTAATAAATAGTATTTGCATAAAATTACTTGGAAAATGATAAAATTGGATTTTTTAAATGATTCACAAGGATAAACTACAAATGGATATGAAACCTGAATGTAAAAATAGAATTTAAGCAAGTACTAGAAAACATTGGTTGACTTTTTCTATGCATTGAGTGGTCAAAACCTTCCTAATTATATCTTAAAATCCAGAAGCAAACAGGTGTAAAGGTGATTACATAAAACAAACAAAAAAACTTGCCTGGCTGTGTTTAACCTCCCGGCTCCTCCCATGCACTTTGACAATGACAATCTGAGAAAAAATATTTGCAACACATTACTCTCCAAGGAATCATGTTCTTGAAATATAGAGAGCATTATAAATAAAATAGGCAGGAAACCATTGTGAAAATGGGCAAAAGCGATGCAAACATAGCTATAAAATATGGAAACATGCTCTGCTTAGTTCCTAATGAGCATAAGACAAATTAAACCACACTAAGATACCATTTCTTACTTGTGTTGGCAAGATCCAAACATTTGACAACATACTCAATAGGTGAGAGAATGTGGAGGAATACTGCACCCTCAGACACTGCTGATAAGTGTACAAAATGAGACATCCTCCCTAGGAATGAAAGTTGGCGACATCTCCCAAAACTGCTCATGTATTTACCTAATGACTCAACAATCCCACTTCTTTTCTTTTTTTCAGTGCTTCAGAGGGAACTCAGGGCCTCACGCACCGCAGGCAAGTGCTCTACCTTGAGCTATATCATCCCAGTCCTTCCAAAGATACTGGGAATTCAACAAATGTTTAAAATTTGTATCTACAAAATTATGATATTCAAGCATGAATTATAATAACAAAAGACGTTGTTCACAAACAACAGAAACAACCAACTGTTCATTAATAAGAGTTGTTGAATAAACCAAAGAATAGTATGAAGAAGAAAGAAAATAATTTTAAATACTGCTAAGATATGCTTTCCAGAATACATTTAAGAAAAAAAAAATGAAGTGGAGAAAAATATTTACAGCATACTATTTTTATCTTAGAAAGTGAGAAAAGTGAATCTATTCCTTAAATTTGAGGTAAAATTGACATGCAATAAATTATGTGTATTTAAAGTGTGTACTTTGAAAAATTTTTACATGAAATTGTGAAACCATCATGATAACAATGGATCTATCCCTTCCCTCCAAAAGTCTTCTCATTCTCTAGGTAATTCCAACCACTGCCCTTGGTCACCCTACCTTCTTACCCCCCACGTTCCCACCCAGCCCATGAACAAAATGTCTACCTTAACAGACTGCTTTGTATTCCTAAAGTTTTCTGTGCAAGGAATAATATATTCTGTGTTTTCTGGCTTCTCTTATTCAACATAATTTAAAATTAATCTATGTCACTTTATCAATAATAGTTCATCTCTTTTTATTCCTGAGTAGCATTTCATTATATGTATATACCACAATTTGTCTGTCACCTATTGATGGACATTTGGATATTTTCCAGTTTTGGTCTTTTATCAATAAAATGGTCAAAAACATTGATAGACAATTTCTTCTAGTGCTATGTAACATCTTCTCTTTGGAGAAGAATGGTTGGATATGACAGGTGTATGCTTTCTTTTTAAGCAGGTGATTCTACCACTTTACAGCTCTGCCAGCTGTGTGCTCGTCCTGTTCCTTCACCTCTTCTCCAACACTCTGCACAGTCAGTCTTTAATATTAGCTATTTCTAGTCAGTGTGTAGTGGTGACTCTTATAGTTTAAATTTGTATTTCCCTCACAAATAATGATGTTCAGCTTTTTGACTGTGTTTATTAGCCATCTGTTTATCTGTTTAGTGGTGAAGTGTTACTTTATAGGACTATGGTTTTTCTTTTTAATGAGTTTTAAGGGTTCTTCATATTTTCTCCATGCAAGACCTTTATCAAGTCAATTCTTTACAGTAATTTCCTGCCAGCTTGTGGTTAATCTTTTTCATTCAAAGTGTATTTTGAAGGACAGGCTTTATTTTGATGAAGCCCAAATCATCAAATTCTTTTTGTTGTCAAATCTATTGGCATCAGCTGCTGCCAATATTCTGCCCCCCACAACACACACACCATTTTACAACCCTGATTGTCAGTCTGCAAACATCCTAGCCAGCCATTGGTCTGTTCGTCAGACTGTGAACATTCTTGGCAGTCATTGGACCAGATTGTCAGTCTGCGAACATTCCTCGATTTTTTGGGACTGCTTATTTCACTTAGCATAATATTCTCTAGTACCATTCATTTACCTGCAAGTGCCATAATTTCATTCTTCCTTAAGGTTGAGTATATTCCATTGTGTATATGTACCTCATTTTCTTGATCCATTCATCTGTTGAAGGGCATCTAGGTGGGTTCTTTAGTTTATCTACTGTGAATTGAGCTGCTGTTACATTGATGTGGCTTCATCACTGTAGTATGCTGATTTTAAGTCCTTTGATATGAACCAAGGAGTGGGAGAGCTGGCTCAAAATGCTGGGTCCATTCAGAGTTTTCTGAGGAATCTCCATACTGCTTTCTATAATGATTGCACCAATTTGCAGTCTCACCAGCAATGTATGAGTGTACCTTTTCCCCCACATCCTTGTAAACACTTCTTATTGCTTGATAATTGCTTATTCTTGATAATTGCCATTCTGGTTGGAGTGAGATGAAATCTTAGAGTACTTTTGATTTGCATTTCTCTAATTGCTAGAGATGCTGAACATTTCTTATACATTTGTTGATTGATTCCATTTCTTCTTCTGTGAAGTGCCTGTTCAGTTCCTAAGCCCATGTATTGATTGGGGTATTTGGTTTTCTGGTGTTAAGTTGTTTGCGTTCTTTTTATATACTGGAGATGATTGCTCTATCTGAGGTGCATGTGGTAAAGATTTTCTCCCAATCTGTAGGCTCTCTCTTCACATTTTTGATTGTTTTCTTTGCTGAGAAGAAACTTTTTAGTTTGAATCTCTCCCATTTATGGATTCTTGATGTGACTCCTTGAACTTGAGGAGTTTTGTTAAAAAACAGGTTCTAAGCCTACATGATGAATATTTGGGTCTACTTTTTCTTCTATTAGGCATAGGGTCCCTGTTGTAGTGCCTAAGTCTTTGATCCACTTTGAGTGTTTACAGACAAGGTCATAAGCGTATGCAGAGCTTTGTGAGTTGTCTCCTGCTTCTCCTTCTCCCCTCCCTCACACTCATTTGCTCCCACAGTTTCCCTTTCAGTTCCCTGGGGAGCTTCCTCATCTTCATCCACTTTCTCACTTGCCCCCAAAGATCTCCTTTTTCATCTTGGTCCTTAGCTATCTCCTTCCATGCACATCTCAACATTCTCAAGACTCCTCCATCTCAGAAAAGAGCCTTCTCTCCACCCCACTCCTCCTTCCCAAATTCCCTATGTCTTTTCTGCCCTGTGTGGCCAGGTGACTTGCTAGAGGAGGCTATACTTGCTGTCTCCTCTCTTTCACTCACTGATCTGTCATTCTCCAAAAACCACCACATGTTCTGGTTCATCTGTGACTTCCAACTACCAAAGTCAGTGGAGAATTCCTCAGACTTTACCTTATGGGAGTTTCTTGACAACAACCATTCATCCATCTACCACCTGCCACACAGTTATTTCAATGAATCTTAATTTCAACACCAGTTCTTTCCGGGGTTGCTTGGTCCTCACCTTCTTCTGTTCTTTGCTTCACTTCTCCCACTGTAAGGAGGATTCCCCAAGCTGTCTCTCCAACTGGGGCCTCTTTATTTAGCTCCAGAAGTCCTCTGGCTTCTCATGGCTGGGGGCCTCTGTGTCCACAGCCCTCCTTCACTCTGTGCTCAGGAAATGACTCCAGAATCATGGGGGTCCTCCTCAACTCTCCCTCTCCTTTTGGCCAATTCCCTCACCCTTTTGGGCAAAAAATCCATGATGCCCTTAATGGTTCTTCCATGCCTTCAGATTAGGAGCCCCATTCTCCCCACCAGAGGTCAAGTTCCTCCAGCTTCATGGACCCCATCCTGCCAGCTCCTGTCTGACCCTGACTGTAGCCCCTTCACTTTGAAATAGTAACCACAATTCACTTAATGAGTGTTTCTCTGCACCAGGTGCTAAGATGAGGGCCTCATGTGTGCCATCTCACTAAACCCTCATGACCCAGGAGCTCAGAACTCATATCATCCCAACCTCACAAGTGGGGAAACTGAGCCTCAAAGTGGCTTTTGCTGGTCCTTCCTGCAGATGGCTTCTTAGCCTCTCTGGGTTGCTGTGGCACCTTCACAACTTTTGGCTTCCCTGTGTGCTTCACTCTGCAACCCCAGGACAGCTACTGCCCATTCCTGTGCTCAGCCTCAGCTCCAGGACCCCTGCCTGGGTCAGAGTCCTGTAGTCCCACTTGATGGAGCCTTAATTTCACTGTCCTCATTCCTTTCAGGCTGAATTCTGAGTGGGGGAATCTATAAACCAAAATCCTCTGCTCCTCGGGAGTATCTTTGTAGCCTATCTCCCTCAGTTGCAGCAGGATTATTTCTTCAAAATGTGAACTGGGTCAAGTCCCTTCAGCTTAAAACCCTTCAATGATATCTCCTTGTTTTAAGGACAAAGCCTAAGAGCTTAGCTTGGAATTGATCATGGCGATGACTCTAACCTCTGCTCAGCCCACTCCTGGCACAGTCCCACCGGCACCTCTGTGCTCCAGCCCGGCCACAGTCCCACCTTCCTGGCTTCCCTCCTTCCCTTACAGATGTTTGTACATGAAAGGCAAGTGCTGGGCTGATCACTGAGAAGAGAGATGAAATAGACAAACTAGCAAAGAGAAGGCTCCCTGCAAACATAGCAGGGGCAAGCCCCCAGAACAAGGGTGATCAAGCCTGACAAGCAGTACAGTGAAGTCACACCCACCCCTGCTCCTCCGGACTCTGCCTCCAGTGGCAACCTTCATCTGCCTGCCTCGCTCCTACTCTGCCTTTGCAACTCAGGTGCACTCAGGTGAGCATCTTGCTCTCTAGAACATCTCCCAGGCACCCCCTGCTGAAGGGTGCGCACCACTCAGAAAAGCCATAGAAAGCAAGGGACAGATTCAAAATTTTATCCTAAAAGCATTTAGGTCCCATTGAAAGATTTTTTTAAGCTGCAGGATGATGCAGGGTGTGTTTGCTATTGAATATGTTCTTCAGATTTCTCTGTAGAGGAGGAATTAGAAGACAAGTGCAGTCCTCAAAGCATCCAAGAAAATCCCTGGGACACACTGGAGTCACAAGACAGCTGACAAAACACCCAAGGCCTGAGGCACACCCTAGAACCTGGTTGTGGGAGGGCAGGTTGGGTAATGCCACTAAGGTCTGCACTGACTGACCCTGCATCATTCCACCCCTGCACCTTTCTTATGGGGACACTAACACCACGACCCAGCTTCCCCAAAGGGACCCTGGATATGCTACTGAGACACAGACACCCCTCCTGGGGCTCAGGTGATTCTTAGAGCAAGTGCTGGGTTGTCTGAGGTCAGCTTGCCTTACCCATCCCCACCCTCAAAGTCTCCTCTGCAGGAAGAAGCAAAACCAGGAGCAAATCCTGGATCTCCTTCACTCTCTGGCTCCTAGGTAGAGCTGGCACATGAGCAGCACTCCAGGAAGCAGGCAGAGGAAAGGCCGGTATTTTCCAGAGACAGATGCTCCCAGGTGTGGGATTTGATATTTGGGAGGACTCCCTGGAGCACTCCAGAGACATCCCTTTGCTGCTTCCTGGCAAGCTTGCAGTGCACAGGAAACCTCTTGCTACAGAGCTGCTTCCAGGGCCTATAGGGGTGGTGGTTTCCCTGCCGTTTGGTTCCCAGGTCCTACAGCAGGTCAGCTGTAGACCCTTCATCCTCCAAAAAGAAACCTTGGATGCCTGGCTGGACACACAGAGTGTCTTAAAGTCTGCTCTGGGAGCAGGGCCTCTGGTATTTTTTTAGCGCAGAGCCACAATGCTTTAGCAGTGAGGAAGGAACCAGGCACATCCCAGCAAGGAGAACAACCTCTCTGGGTGAGTCACAGGAAGAAGGAAGAAAGGGGCACTTCAGTAACTGGGGGTTAGAATGGGAAAGAATCAGAAGAATCAAAGAATCATAAAAATCTCAGATTTGAATCACTTACTAGCTAGGCAAGCTGCTTGACTTTTCTGAGTCTGAGTCTGAGCCTCCTTATCTGCATGAGACCTGCAAACAGAAGGAGCCCAGTAAATGTCATCCCTTTTCCTTCTTGGCAGAGGCAGCCAGCATGCTTAACAAAGATGCCTTCATCCACCAGCAGGGAGGGTGAGGACGCTTCTCTACTTTCAGGCTAAGACAATGGCTTCTAATTCTTCCCCTTGTTCAGAAGGAGGATGGGCAAGGGAGGAAAACCTGATGGTTTCCTTCAGTGGCACACAGTCTCGTGCTGGAATAGCTCTTTGTGACCATGAATTGAGCTCCTCAAACCAGCACAGGGACAACAGTTTTAAATATAAAGGCTGCAACTAGAAAGTCTCTAGAAGAAAACACAGGAATATCCTCATGATTTTAGGGCAGCGGAAAATTTCTAGGCAGGACAGAAAAAGCTAACCATAAAATAAATTTATGTATTGGATTTCATCAAAATTAAAAGTTTTTGCTCATTAAAGATATTGTTAATAAAAATGGAAGGTCAAACTACAGATTGAGATAAAATACCAGTATTACATATATCCAATGAGGATCTGTATCCAATTATAGAAAACATGCCAACCTACAAATCAATAATAAAAAGACAACCTAATTAAAGCAGGCAAATGTCTTGAACAGACACTTCATGAAAGAAGATATAGGCAACTAAGCATGTCAAAAGGTACTAAATGTATTAATCACAAGGAAAATGCAAATGAAAGCCATGATGAGCCATGATGAGCCACAACTTCAGTCCCAGGAAGATGCCAAACACTGACCACATCAAATGCTGGGGAGGATGTGGCCCAACTAAAACCTCACACATAGTTGGTAAAAGTATAAAATGTTACAATCATCTTAGAAAAATGTTTCTTTTGTAAGGAGAACACATACCCAACAATTTCACTCCTAGGTACTGGTCTGCAAAATAATTTGTAAAAGAATGTACATAGTAGCTTTATTGCTAACAGCTAAAAAGTGGAAACTAGCCCAATAGGACACTGAAGACATCATGGTATATCCATACTATGTGAAAAAAAGGAAGAGAACACTGATATATGACAATGACTTGGAAACACCTCAAAAAATTCTTTTAAGTAAAAGAAAAGAGATGCAAAAAAAATGGCTGAATGGTTCCATTCATGTGAAATTCAAGAACAGGCAAAATTCATCCATGTCGATAAAAATCACAACAGTGGTAGGTACAGAATTGGCAGGAAAGGGCAAGAAGGAACTTTCTGGAGTGATGAAAATATTCTATGTCTTGATCATGGTAGTGATTACATGGTTGTAGACATTGAAGGGTGTGTTTAGAATTTGTCCATTTAAGTGTTTTTATTCTTTAAAAAAAAAAAAAACAGATTATTGATTTCTTTCTTAGATGTCCAGAGGCATTGCTTGAACACCCACAGAGGTGAGATTTACCCCAGGGACAATGAGGGGAATGTGAAGACCAGGAGAACCAGAGACAAACATGTGGCACCCAGGAAAACCTAGATGGTCCACTTTTCCAGCATGACTTTACCTCTGCAAACCCACGTGTCACTGTGCATTGATTTTATACTAGAACTTATGCTAATTGTTTCTATAGACCTTTTAATCCTGGGGAAAACAGAAACCACAATGCAAACCATGAAGCTCCAGGGAGTTACACAACGCAACTGGAACTGCAATGCAGCTCTTCTAATTTCAAGTCCAGAGCACTGTCTAGGGCTGTCTCTGGGGAAGATGCCAGTGAGGGAAGCCAAGGCTCATCTTAAGGATGCAGCCTGAGCAAGGAGAGAGGCCATGCCTTCACCAGCCAGTGACTGCCCACAGGTGTCATGCTCCTGCTCCTGTGTTGGGCACCGAAGCCTGGTTGTCTTCCTTAGAAGTGCCAGAGGGAATTCTAATTTCCTCTCCAAAATTCACTTCTTTTAATAGGGACCAGGGCAGCACTGGTGACTTATTTTTGCAAATACCCCCAGGCCTGGCATGACCTGCAGACTTGGAAGATTGCTGACTGTTGAGGGCCGTCTTGGAGAAGATGGCACCTGGCAGTGAGCCAAAGGGCACTGGATACCAAAATAAGGAAGTACCCAAAAAGCCCAAAAAGGTTGCTTGCCTACTAGTTCCTTGGAGACTTATGACGTGTTAATGGCAGGATCTAGGATTGGCTATCTAATATCATGCTGCGCGTGGACAGCTGGTGATCCATATAGTGCTATGCTGACATTCCTCTGCATGCTCTCCTGCATGAGAAAAAGCTTTGCTATAATTGGCTGATAAGCTAGGAGCCTGGGGGAGGAGAGAGGGAGAGGGTAGAAGAAGAGAGATAGGGGGAGAAAAAAGGAGGCAGGAAAACAGGGAGGACACAATAAATCTCGTCAACTAAATATTGGTGGTGTCTCCTTTCTCCGCACCGGTTCTGCTGGACCCTATAATACAACTGCAGCTAGAGAAAAACCTGGAATCCAATTAATGGCCCAGGCCATTGGAAAAACCATGGAGGTGGCCTCAAGTGTTAGGTCCTGAGGGCTACCTGTGCAGTGAACCCAGGTCAGTGCAGCAGAAAAGGGCCCCAGCCTCCCATCCTCCACAATACCTGCTTCCTGAAGGGCAGCCAGGCTCCCAAAGAGACATGATGTCATCAATTTTTATCACGTCTCGGAGAGGCAACCTTCCTGGGGAGGAGACAGGGAAACAGGCCTGTGGAGGTGAATGACCTGAACTGGGAAAAGAAACACGATTTCCAGCCACTTGGATCAGGTTCCCAAGTTTCAGATATAAAGCCACCTTGTCAGACTTGCCTGGACTGTGATGCCTGAGAGGGATCTAGGAGCCTTAGCAAGTTCTTTCCGTGGAATTTTCTGTAAATAAAAAGGTTTAATTTCATAAAAATTCAATGTAAATGAAAGCTATTGAGAAATAAAACATTTAATTACTAAGTAAAACAGATTAAAAATTCCTTTAATCTTAAGAAAAATAAAATTAAGAAAAACATTATCTAAACACATATATATATTGTTTGTATGTATATTCATCTGCCAAAGTAATTTTTTTCTTTGTGGTTTAATTTAAAATTTCTGGCTGATTCTGTGTATATTCTCTGTCTGCTGCCATGGACAGAATCATCATCTCAATTTTGTGTAAGTACGTATTTGCTGTTGCCTATTTTAACAGTTGTTAATGAAATGCATGTGCAGAGTTAAACATCAACGATTACAAAAGACCCTTAACAAAAGCATGCGGTCCTCTGCTCCTCATTGGGTAAGCAAGGAAAAACTCATTTTGCAAAAATAAGGCATAGAGGAGAGCAAGTCTCATTAGTTTTACATGAATCAGTCTACTAAATGTCTTCTATTCCTTTAACAACAATGAAAAAAATCTGCCATTTAAAAATTTTTATTTTTAAATTGAAGAATAAGGCGTTACAGATAAGTGAACAAATTAATGGGTGCAGATATTATGCAACACCACTAAGTGCACACACCCAATTACCATCACCCGGGTGAAGAAATGAAAAATAACCAGTATCTCAACAGTCCCCACCAGTGCTTTTCAAAGGTGACCATTATCTTCATTATCGAAGATGGATTTTGCCTTTTTGAAGTTTCTAAAAATGGAACCACTCAGTAAATAATCATTATGCTTCATTACGACTTAACATTTTTGTGAGTTTCACTCATGTTTTTACTTGTCACCGTAACTGGTTTTCATTTGTCTAATTTTCAATCACACAATTTGTCCATTGTATGGATAATGAACACGTGGGTCATTTCCAATGCTGGGTATTACATATAATGATTCTGAGATGTTTTACAGTCTTTTGGTGCACAAGTGAATGGTGGTATATACCTGGTGAGTAAAATTTACCTATGAGTAAAACTGCAGCATGATAGGGCGTGTGTGGATTCACCTTCCATAGAGAACGGCAAACTTTTTAAAATTATACCAATTCCTGATAACAGAGGAGAGTTTCAATTGTTCTTTATCTTTTCCACTATTGGATATTGTCAGCCCTCTTAATTTTAGCCAATCTGGTGGTTTTGTAGTGGTATGACAGTATATCATTTTATTTTATCTTGATTACTAGGAATTGAACTCAGGGATGGTTTACCTCTGAGCTACATTTCCAGCTCATTTTATTTTTATTTTTAAGTCACCCAGGCTGTCTTTTAATGTGCAATCCTTCCTCAACCTCCTGAGTTGCTGGGATTGCAGGCTTGGTTACCATGTGATTTCAATTTGCATTTCTCTGATGACTGAAGGAACTTGAACATCTTTTCATTTACAGTTTGGACTTTGGATATCCTTTTGTAAATTCTTCAATCTCTTCCCCATTTTTCTTTTCTGTTGTCTTTTCTTATTGGTTTATAAACATATTTTTATATTTGCATTGTGAGTCCTTTTCAAATAAATATTCTACAAATATTTTCTTCCATGCTACAGTTTGCCTTTCACTCATCGATGATCTCTTCTAATTAATGGAACCATGGCTCTTGATTTCCTCCTCTGGTTCTTGGCCCTAGTTACTATTTTGTAGCTCTCCAATGCCTTTAAATAGATTATAAAAAACAATTTCTCCAGCCTTTCTAGATGTTCTCAGTGGAAGACTAAAAGAACCCCTCAGATAATCACCACTAATCTCTCTACTGTTTTGTCATTTCCATACTTTGAAATATGCACTTAGACTATTATTTCTTGGTTTAACACTATAAACACTTTATACTGATTGTTTATCATGATAGATAAGCATGTAACTATCTAACATGTGTACACCATAGTCTCTTACCTTCCTAACATTTATTTCATTTTATGATTTAAAGCTTTAAGTCAAATTTGTTTTACATTTATTAACACTATCCAAACTAGTATTCGCTACAGGTGCGTGTGATTGGCAAGAACTTTTCAAAGTCCCTTGTATTTGGGGCAACAAGGAAGATTCTCTTTGAAGCTTTCAGCAGCCCCAATCATTATTCTAAATTTTCCAGAATAGTATCAATTTCAAACACGACAACTCTAGGCATTCTTAGATTGAACTATAGTAGTTTCTACTATTTTGGCATGACTCCAAAGGACTGTGCTCAATGGATGCTATAGTTTGGATCTTGAACATTTCTCAAAGACCCCTTCCCATAGTTTCCAGAATGGTACTATTGGGAGGTAATGGAAACATTTTTTTTTTTTTTTTTGGTGGGAATGGGAGATTTAACTCAGGGACACTCAACTACTGAGCCACATCCCCAGCCCTATTTTGTATTTTATAGAGAGACAGGATCTCACGGAGTTGCTAGTGCCTTGCTTTTGCTGTGGCTGGCCTTGAACTCATGATCCTCCTGCCTCAGTGGCACCTCCCAGTCACTGGGATTACAGGTGTGCACCACAGTGCCTGGGGGTGATGGGAACCTTAAGAGGCAGGGTCTAGTGGCAAGTCTTCAGGTTACTATGGGCATGTGCTCCAAGGAAACTGGGGACCTCAGCCCCTTCTTCTTATTATTTTTGTTTTCCAGCCATGAAGTGAGTAGCTTTGCTCCATCACATGCTCCCTGCCATGATGTACTGCCTCACTGCAGGCCAGAAAGCAATGAGGCTGGCTGACCATGGACTGTAAGCTCTGAAAGTGGGAGTGGAAACAAACCTTTTCTCTTTATAAGTTTAAATCTCAAGTATTTGCTATCATGATGGAAATCTGCCAGCACAATGGGCTTTGTCTGTTTAATGAGACCTGACTTTAAATTGCTGTGAAGTGAGCGAGGAACAATTGCTCCGAAAGAAGGGTACCACTGACACCCCCACCCCACACCACCAAGCACTCACTTCTCAACACTGCTGTGCTTGACCCTCCTCTTGGCTTACATGCAGTAACTCTTACAGAGTGAGAAAGACTTGGGAAAATGGCCTCAAAAAGAAATATAGCTGCTGGGTCTGGTGATAGAAGAAAAGACAAATGAAAAGAATTTAAGAAAGATTTGGGTCTTGGCTGAAGGGAAGTTTTGGAATGAACTAGAGTGAAATGTTGAATTCAATAGTGCACGGTGAACAGGTAGGTCTCCCATGAACTCTGCATAGAAGTGACAAAAGGTGCTTGTTGAATGTGTTTCATTAGGTAAATTCCCTGGTATTTATGTTCTTAAATATGGGGATTAGGAGAGGCTGTGTCAAGACGTATTTGTCTTCCAAATTACTGTTCTATGAATACATTTGCATTTGTAATTTTACATGTCTGAGGTTTGGGTTGGAAAATAAGAGTCATGGTGATGGTCACCCAAAGCAAGGGGGGGGGATCCCTGGTGTGGCACTACTCCCACCCTGGCCCCCTTCCCCACCCAAAACTGGCAATCTCTTTTCCTCAGGAGACCTGCCCTTACAAAAGGTGCAGATGAGGACACTTCTGGGCATCATGGCTGCTCTTGCTCCTGCGGCTTGGAGAGAACCATGACTGATGAGCCCAGGTGACAGGCAAGACTGACTTGGCCCAATGTGACCTTCCATGATCTTCTTGACTTGTGTTTGTAACTCTTGCTGGCAGCAGCTATTTGGATTGTTTTACTCTATTTCTTAGTACAAGGTTCAAGAGGACTTTATCCACTGCAGATTCTCCACCTCGCCTCTCCATTATAGCCCATCTCTTGCTACTGGTCTAGGCTGCAGTTTGTCCCACCACCCATTCTTGGGAGTTGAGTTGATTTTTTAGTCTGTGATCTCCTCCTGCTTCAGCCTGCCATTCAGCACCTCTGTGGACTTCCCATTCTCATGGCCCCATCCTGCCTGGTCCCTCCCCACAGACTCGGACAGCAGCAGGTGTCGACACAGGGATGTCTGGACATCACAGTACATGTCAGGTATTTATTAAGCACATACTAAGGCCCAGGCATCATTCTGGATCTGGGATACACAGATGAACAGGGCAAGGTCCTGTCATCAGGGTCTCACAGTCCTGAGTCCAGGCTCATACATACAAAACACATTGACAAAAGGATCACATCTTAGTGACAGAAATCTATGGACTCATGATGAATAGGAAGACATACTAGTCTAGGAAATTCACCAAAAGACCAGGCTAGGGAGAAGAAATTCAATGGAGGAGGAAGCTCAGACAAGATGTGCTGGTGGGAGACTCTGGTGAAGACCTGAAAATACTTGAGATCTGTGATGTTCAGTGAGTGCGAGACATAGAAGATGGTTCATGGGGTCTACAATTCAGAGGGGCAGGTGGCCAGACAGGCTCACCACTCTCAAAAAGGTGGGAAATAGAAAGTGCTAGTTTAAATAGAATAGATAACGTGCCAAGAGTTTTCACAAGACAGAAGACTTTGGTTTGCAGGGATCCCAGGGGTTTCATGACTCTGATTTTGAAGAACATGTATGGAAAGACCTGTGAAAATAGTCTAGAAAGGAAGGACAGAGTGGGGTGTTCATGGCTTTCATGAGGACAAGTCCATCACTGGGTGTGGGGTGAGCTCAGTCTCATGGATGTGTTGGTTCAAAGAAGCCAGGATGAGAATAGCCTGTGTGTGTGTGTGTGTGTGTGTGTGTGTGTGTGTTAGAGAAGTGAGGGCTGGGGTGCACCATGAGGGGAAGGGAGTGACATTTTGGAGTGCCGAGCCCCAGGCCCAGGAGTACCCCTTGAACTGTAGTCATTGACCTGACTACAGTATTTTGGACATGGGAAAGGTAGAATGTGAAGCTAACAGGTAATTATGACACAAGTTCTTTGGCTAAAAATTTTATTAATTTTTTTGCAGAAACTTGCTTTTATTAAGAAATGCAAAAAATAATTCAAATGCAAAATGCATGTAGATTCCTTTTTGGGTCAAAAATTTTCAAACTCAAAGAAGTTGTAACTGCCCCCAGAGGGCATTCAGTTTATGTAGTCACTTGTGGCCATTAGGAAAACTAAGGAAAAGATCTAAGAAGTCCTGACATTCTTGACTAATTTAATTTTCCCAGTAACTTTATGAAGGTGATATTATGATGTCCACAGGTGAGAAAACAGGCACAGCAAAGGTGTAACATACTCAAAGTTACACAACTAACAAGTAGCAGAATCAAAATTTGATCCAAGGTCTGTGCATAAATTCCAAGTTCTTCCTATAAGAGCTTGTTGATTTGATAAATGAGGTGGTACCGGTAGAAGAAAAGTTCAAGAGGAAGGTTGGTGCTAACATGGAAGGTCCTGAGTGCCAGGCTGAAAGAAGGGTCACATGCAAAATGGTCATGGCCCACAAGGGTTAGACCCAGAGGAGTTGAAGTCTCATTGGGGCCACCTGTTATCCCCAAGATAGTGTGACCCAATTCCAGCACTGGCATTGTTCTTAAGGCCAAAGAAGGAAAGAGATCTCCTCTATTTGTTTTCTACTCAGTATTGTTTTGCAGAACACAGAGACCTCAGAATCACAGACCAGCCCATTCTTGAACTGAATGCTGAGAAAGCATGAAGTCACCTGTAACTTCTTCCAAGGTGTCTTTTCCATGACGAGGGGGACATTCCATAGTCCACATAATAGAAGAGAACAGTATTACTGGGTCTGAAGGGAAATTAATGGTGAGTAAGAATCTCTTGGGGCAGTTGCAATTTTCTAGATATTATTTTCCACTTGCAGGTCAGTGAGACAAAACGTTGTGTTGACAGGAAAGCCAAGAGATTGATGTTTTCATAATAGGGAAAAGACCTCTGAAAAGAGCCCCCAATGGTAACTTTGTGCAAATACAAAGTCAAGAGTTTTTTGTGGCTAGGGATAAATTGCATGCTGCTCTTTTTACTAGGTGATAGTTGCTATCATTTGCAATTGAATGTGATTGTCTTCTTTCTTTTCTTTTTCTTTCTTTAGGATTGCTGAGAGAGTTTGTTGAGAACCCAGCCAACATCTTGGACATCCTCAGGCAATCTCAAGCACTACTGCTTCTGTATAAATCCTCTGATTGACTGGTGTTTCATCAGCTGGTACTGGGACAGTTGACCCAACCACCACCATGATGAGGACACTACTGAGGTCAGAGGCACCTGCTTTGGGCACAACTGAAGGCTTCCAGGCACCACCCATCTCTAAGGAAGTGTCTGCTCAAAAGACAGATGATCTTTCTTCTGTTCTAGATGGAAACCTGGATGGTGGCAATGTGGTTTTCCCCTGGGAAAAGTTTTTCTTTAGAGTACAGGCGAAATCTATTTTGGTCACTGTACTGAGTGTCCAGGTGTTTTAGCAAAGCATTCTGTACCCACTCAAAGTCATTGCTACTAAAGCAAAAGTAGGCATCATATCTGTACCTATCAGGTTCTATTCCCTGCAGATGGTCATTGCACAGCAGTCTCTGGGCTGTCTTTTAACAGATGAAACGAAATCCCTGGAACTTTGTAACTATGAGAATGGTCATGAGGAACATAGTCAAAGTGACAGTTAATAAGCTAAAAAGGGAAAACATTAGGGACTTTAAGACTTCCTCTTCATCACAGTCCTCCATGGAAATGGAGTAGAGGGAAACCCCAAGAGTGAGTTAGGATACATGCAGTTTATATCTGCAGGAGATCCCAGTAGAGTGACATTGGTTTGATTGAGCCAACTTATAAAAGTGCTGAGTTCACACTCACAAATGAATTTGTTATGGGTTATGTCCAAGAAGTTAAGCGATGGAAATACACCAGGATCAGGAGATAGGAGATGGTTTCTGGATATATTCAGAACCTCTAAACTAGTAGGTAAACTACCAGGAGAAAGAACCATGAGCCTGTTGGAGCTGAGTCCCCTCAATGCAGTCAGATCGCTAAATACTCCAGGGGGAAGGAAATTAGGATAGTTATTATTCAGATACAGAAGCTGGAGATGGGAGAGCCCCTTAAAAACATCCCAGCAGAACCCAGTTTCCCAGGCAAGTTACAACATATTTTCTCCAAGGAGAATGTGTTTTAAGTTCTGATTACCCAGAGGGGTGTGATTTGGGTTACAAGAGGAAAGGCGATTTGATTTAAAATGAGTTTGGAGCTGAGATACCTGGAGAAGGCGGTAGAGGTCAGCCAGATTTTCAAGCCTATTCTCTGATAAGTGAATGTAGTTGGCTTTAAAGTTAGTATTTGACAAAATCACCAGTTTATTGCCACCTAAGAGGATAGTAAGTTTGGAATAAGAGAAATGGAGATCTAAGGTATGTAATTCTTTTAGGAATCTGAATGTCTGGTCCTGAATTATTCAAAGTGATTCTTTTGGAGATCAAGTAGTCTACACTATGCAGTCCATCGAAATTGGAATTATAAAGTTTCCCAAGAAGGTTACATGATATATTGAGTATTTGGAGGCTCTCAAGTCCATAAAATGCTTTGTCTGCAATCCTGTTTATCTTGTTGCAGGCAAGGTTCAGAAGTTTCAACCCCTTGAGTGTCTTAAAGAGTCGGGGGTTCAAGGAGAAGATATACCCGTGTGAAAGATCCAGGCGTACCACTGAGCTGTCCAGGCCAGAGAATGTGTTCTCGTCAGGATCTTTGATGTTTTGGAAACCAAATCCAGAACCCATAATATGGTAGGTGAGAATCAAAGAGGAAGTCTGGCTTCCCCTGATGGCATTGCTGAAGTTTCCTGTGATAGCCACGGTCCAGACACTTTCAGAAACATCAAGGGTTTCCAGCCGCATATTTCTGAATGGATTCATGCATTTGTCCCAGTCCAACGAGACTCCCTTGTACATGTTAGTAGCTTTGAGTCTGAAAAGAAAGAGCATTTTTCATTGAAGTGGCTTGAGCTCATCTTCACATAAGATGGATATTTGGTTGAAGAAAAAATCTAGGGACTTCAAGGAATTCAGTTTCTGAAATGAAGAATGAAGGTAAAGGCTACCAATTTGATTGTAGGATAGGTCTAAGTGAATTAAAGAAATCAAATTTCTGAAATAACCATCTCTTAATACAGCATCAGAGAGCCCACAGGCAAACAGTCTCAGTTCAAGCAGACGGAACAGTCCCTGGAAAGCACCTGGATGCAAGAAGTCGATCTGATTTTTACCCAGATCCAAGATCCTAAGATTGGGCAGGTTTCTGAAGGCCTCTTTGTCCACTGTCAAGGGAGTAAACTGGCCCCCAATCTCTAGCAGGTGGAGCTGCTCCAGGCAGGGGAATGAGATGGTCATAATGGCACTGATGTAGTTGAAGCTTAGCAGGAGCTTCTCTGTGGTGTTGAGGACCCGGGGAATCTTGGTGAGATTGCAGAAATGAAAAAAGTCCATCCGACCATCAAAGGAACAGGAAGAAATTCCAAACACAGGACTGGCCATGAGCACCACTCCTAAGAGAAGGTCAAGGTGATCTGCCATGGTCCTGTGGGGGAAAGGAGAATGAAAACACAGCATCTCAGCTTGAGGCACTGTACAGGATCCTCAGAACTTGGGGGTCTCCTCCAGGATGGACCTGCTCTGGTGGACCCCCTTTGCTCATGTGATGCCAGAATGTGGCTTTGGTTGGCACTGCCTGCTGTGGATGAAGCTGTTCTGTCTGTCTTTCTGTAAGACACTTAGTACTGCATTTTTTGCATACGAGGCAGTGTTCTAGGTATTGACCTGGGCGGGCATGTACTCAGAGGTGCTGCACTTGCCTTGCAGGTGCAAAGCCCTAAGTTAGATCCCCAACATTACAAAACAAAGGAACAGAAACAAATTTTACCTGGTCTTTTTAATAACTCTCTGTTCATTCATCTGTCCATTCATTCACTCATTCATTCAAGATTTGCTGAGGGAAGTTGGAGAAAAGTTGTTTCACTTCAGCCAGAGAATAGTCCATTTCTAGCCCACAAAAGGTTCAGCTGATGAGTGGAAAATAAATCCCCTTACCTTTCCACCCTCACCTGTCTTGGCCTCTAGCCCATCTCATGATCTGAGCTGATTCCATACACAGCACATCTCATCATACAGACATTGGGTATTTATGATTTGGATATGAGGTGTCCTCCCAAAGCTCCTGGATTAATATTCAGAGGTGAAATGATTACATTTTGAGAACTATGATCAAATAGGTCCATCCTAATGTGAATGGGCTGATTGGGTAGCAGCTGTAGGCAGGTGGGGTGTGGCTGGAGGAGGTGGGTTACTGGTGGTATGCCCTGGAAGGTTTCATCTCTTCTGTGGCCCAGTCCTCTTTTTCTCTTCTCCTCTCTCTGCTTCCCAATCACCATATCCTGAGCAGCTTCCCTCCATCACACCTTTCTGCCATGATGTCTTGGACCCAGAGCAATGGAGTCAGTTCACCATGGACGAAACCCCTGAAACCATGAACCACAATAAAACTTTCCCTCCTCTAAGTTGCTCTTGTCAGGTGTTTTGGTCACGGAGATGAAAAGCTGACTAACAGAGTTACTTTACATCATTTCCACAAAGAGTCATATCTGATCAGTTTAATTAAGATTATAAATAAGATTATAAAGCATCTACTGCATGCTTAGCTTTTTTTTTTTTCTTTTTCTTCAGTACTGGGGATTGAACCCAGGGCTTTCTGCTTGCAAGGCAAGCGCTCTACCAACTGAGCTATTTCCTCAGCCCTCATGGCTAGCTTTTGTGTGACTCTGTGAATATCCAACAATAAATAAAACCCAGTCCAGTTGCTGAAGTCCACAGGGGGAGTTCTCCATCTGTCTGAGTTGGGTGTTTGCTTAGCCCATACAGCAATGGCAAAAGGTGCTCAGTCATGTCTGGCTTATGTTCCCTCTATCATGCCGGGTGCTATGAGAAGCACAGAGAAACTTCATAAGGCTCCTCCATTTTTGGTGCCTGCAATAACATTCAATTTGCTTCAGTGTAACAAAAGCCCTGTGATGGAAGCTGCTATGGTTTGAAAGTATTAAAATCTTTGTTATCAGCCTGCGGTGCAACTGGGAGGCAGTGGAACCTTTAAGAGGTAGAGTCTAGCAGGAGTAAGTTAGGTCATGGGCCATGCCCTTGAAAGAGACAGTGGGACCCTGGTCCCTTCTTCTGCCCCTTCTTTTGCTTCCTAACCATCAGGAGGTGAGCAGCCTCCTCTGCCATGTGGTCCCTACCATTTTGTACTATGCTACCACATGCCCAGAGAAACAGGGCCAAGAGATCATGGACCTAATTCTCTGAAACTGAGTCAAAACAAAACTTTCCTCTCTATAAGTTGTTTACTCAGGTATTTTGTTACCATGATGAAAAGTTGACTAATACATCAACAAAGAGTTATGCATTCAGAGGGCAGGAGAATGAAGGGGAATAAAAATAAAGAAATAGGAAGGAAGGAAAGTTTGTAAAGAGCAGAAATTCCACAAAATACCATTAAGGGCAATAGTCCCAACTTTAGAATAGATTAAACCCAGAACAGTCATGGAGCTGGAGTTGGGCACTGGACCCAGCTCTGATGAGGCTTTGCTTCCTGTTGAGGATGATTTCAAAGCATCTGTGAAGGTGTGGCCCAAAAAATACAGTAGAGCAGAATTAGGTCTTCGAGGCATTTAATGGTTATTAGGAGAAATTTGGTGAGAATGTTTATCATCATTCTTAATTTTTCTGCCATCTCAGTAAGTAGCTAGATTATTTTCACCCAGAGGCTCAAGATGACAACAGCAGAATCACCCTCATTCTCTTGAATATCACCCCACATTCAATTCATCTGCAAATTTTGTGTGTTCCTCCTCCTAAGCCTATCCACTGCTCTATTCCAAGCCACTGCCATCTCTTGTCTGGGCCAGGTTGGTGACTAAAACCAGGAATTCTTTGAAACCTACTTATTCTTTCCACCTACACAGTTTGTGAATTTTTCTTTTGCAGGTGATCAGATTGGGTAATAGAAATAAACTAGTCCTTCCTTCCTTCCTTCCTTCCTTCCTTCCTTCCTTCTTTCCTTCCTTTCTCCCTTCCTCCCTCCTTCTCTTCCTCCCCCCTCTCTGTTTTTCTTTATTTTTGCCAGGGATTGAACCCTGAGGAGTTTAATCACTGAGGTTCCAGATCTTTTTATTTTTTTATTCTGAGATAGGGTCTTGCTAAGTTGCTTAGGGCCTTACTAAGTTGCTGAGGCTGCATTTGAACTTGTGATCCTCCAGTCTCAGCCTCCCAAGCTACTGGGATTACAGGGGTGAGCCACCATGCCTGACTGCCTTAGTCATTTCTTAAAGAATTTCCTGTGGCTTTGAGTGGGAGCTAATGATCTTGTATTTATAGTTAATACACAAAATGGAAAATGGAATAAAGCTTCCAAGTGATATTAATAGTCAACATGATGAATTAATGAAAGAAAATAGAAAGCTATCAGAGATAAGGGTGCAGCAGAACCCCCAAAGGCAGACACCATCCTGTCTCCCTTAATGGTTTGGGACCATTCTTCTCAGGCATAATGGGAGGTTCCATTGTCTTTCCACTGTACCTGACATCTTCAATTATACACTTATCATTTATATCCTATATATTTTCCAAAAGCATCAATAATATCAAATATAAATCATGATTATTAAAGCAGGACTAAAAAATGCAGACCAGCATCTACAGAAAAAGAGATGGATGTGCCAAGGGAGAAGATGAAAGGCAGGTACTTCAAGGGACCCCAAATCCAGCTCCAAGTGTCCTGGTGTGCACTTGTTGGGGCTCTGATTCTAAAAGCTGATAGAGTCTTAGAAGGCAGATAAAGGTATGTGGTAGGAAGCATGATCCCTTATGCAGTGGTACCCAGGGTGAAGATTCTGATGATGAATTTCAGAGGAGACAAAAATAAGAGGAAATCAGGCTTCATAACCCAAGGACAAAAATAAATGATCATGGAAAAATCATATTTAGATGGAGTTTTATGTAAGATTTTTCACATCCTCTGGTATGAAGTGGATTCTAGCAGGACCTTCAAGACACATAAGATTGTC
Organism: Sciurus carolinensis; assembly: GCF_902686445.1. Lineage (NCBI taxonomy): Eukaryota > Metazoa > Chordata > Mammalia > Rodentia > Sciuridae > Sciurus > Sciurus carolinensis. The sequence goes on along the minus strand of NW_025920581.1, from coordinate 24,779 downwards.
CGTCTCATTACCCACATCTAGATGCTGTGGTCAGCTACGGCACTCAGACACACTGTCCAGCAGGAGATGATAGGTTGTAATTCTCAATGTTTTGAGGTCACAGACCCCTCTGTGAATCTTCCGAGAGCTTTGAGTCCTTGCCCTCCAAAATTGCACATTTGCATCACAAACCAAATTTTGCACCCAGGTTACATAATTCACCAATCTCCAAGGCCTACCCATTTCAATGTTACATTGATAAACTTTAATATATATACAAATAACCACCATGGCTTATTTTCCAGAACAGGTTGGGAAAAAAGTTTCCTGGAAAGGGACAGATGGTAAATATTTTAGGCTTTGCAGTCCAAACACAGACCACAGTTTGCTGACCTTTCTTCCAGAAGAAAAAAGGACAGAACCTTTGATTTCACAAATGAGGATTTGTGATTTCAGATAAACATGTTCTGATGTTGAACTACCGGTATTTGCAGAAATGAACCAGCATAGTCCCCAAGTTGCTGAACATTTTTAGCTGCTGCTTTATCCAAACACCAGAATGAATCCTCATCTTATGTAACCAGACAAGAAATCCCTGCAGAGACACAAGCAATGAGAACACCAGCTCAGGATGACAGAGTTAAACTTTTAGTTTTTATTTATGGATGATCCAATACATATAAACATATGAACCAAACTAGGTGAATGAGTTTGAATCTGTGGTGATAATGAATGAAAGAAAACATATATTTCCAGACACCAAATTTTCAAAGTCATACTAGGACAGATAAAATTAAAGTTATTAAGTAAAGTGGATAAAACCAGCCAAACATGTATTTTAAAGAAAATTGTTTGAGGTTATGTTGTATTGTAAAAATTTCATGCATTCTTATTTCCTTATGAAGTACAGAAAGGCATGAAATAACTACATATTTGCCTCTGAAGCAGATCTCTCTGGGTCCAATGGCAAACAGTGGGCAGAAGAGTCAGGTGAACTGAACTGAGGTGTCTGGAGAGGTAGTTTTTACAGACAAAAGTAGGAAGAAGGGTCAGATAGCAGATGTCCTGGAATGGCAGCCAGAAGCTAAAATGAGTGGAAGCAAATTTCAACTGAGCACTGATACAGGGCAGATCTAATCTGAAGTGAGAACAATACAGTGAAGTTGGTTAAGATCCAAACTTCAGATGAGAGTTCAAGAATAGAATCCACACAGCAAGAAAGAGAGAGCCAGGGTGGGGGACTGACTGAGCCAGAGAGGCTTGACCAATGTGGACATAACAGAATCCAAAAGGTACCAAGAAACCTGAAACCCAAAACTCTAAGTGAGTTGAATCTGGAAGGGAGCAAAATGGGTGGGAGCAGGTGGGGCAGGGCCCAGAAGAAGCCTTGGAGCTGTGGCTACTTGCTTCTCCCCAGTTCATGTGGTGGGCACCATAGAGCAGGAAGAGCTTTCTACCCATCAGAGTAGTGTGCCATCTAGTGGTTCTCTAGAGTAGAGACAGACATCATTATTCTGTGTACATATATGATTACATGAATGGTATGAATTTATATTGTGCACAACCATAGAAATGAAAAGATGTAACCCATTTATGTACAATGAATCAAAATGTAGTCTTTAAAAATAAAAAAATTATTTAAAAAATATTTTTGAAGCTGGGGTTGAAATTTGGAGTTTAAGCATGTTAAACATGTGCTGTACCACAGAGCTACACCACTTAACCTGTAGGAGGTTTCTAGAATGGACAAATTCAGACATACAGAAAGTGGAGTAGGTTTCCAGGGGCTGGCAGAAGGGGAAAATGGGCTGTGATTGTTTAATAGGCACAGAGATTTAATTTGGGACCATGAACAAGTTGAAAGGCAGTGGTGGGTGTACTTAGTGCCACTGAACACTTCAAAATGATTAAAATGATAACGTCTAGGTTATTCTTATTTCCCACAATTAAAAAAAAAAATTAAGCCAAACCCACTACCGATGCCAAGCTTGATGCCAAGCCTGCCTCCTGGGTATTTAGGTTCCTTGGACCTAGTGGGGCCTGAAAGTTGCACTTTACAGTCATATCCCAGGTACTCGGAGGCAAGCAGTTCTCAGGCCATGCTTTGAGAAGGCACTATCTGAAGGGTTCCCTTCATCTCAGAAACCCCATGATTCTTGAGAGAAAGAAGGGCTGAAGGGAAATTCAGAGGCTTGTTGTGCATTGGATTTAGGTTACTAAGGGTGGGTTAATGCGTATCTAGGACTTTGAGGGGAGAAAACAGGAACAGCACAATCAACGCAGGCCTCAAGTTTCCTGCCAGCCACTGTTAATTAAGATGATAAGACCAGAGAAGGGTCAGTATCTCTTTCAATTGAAGCAAGTCCATTTCTGTTTTATCCCAGCCATTGGTGGAGCAGGTTCCCTTTCTTGACTTTATTGCCTGGACAACAGTGTTGTGTCCCTCGCCCGCAAGAAAGCACGACACAGGAATCTTCCTTTAGGAGTTTAATCAGGACCTTATTACTATGTAACCATGGATTTTCTTCTTCTTCCTTGAGCCGAATTCGTACACCTTTATACTCTTGCAATAGCCAATCTACTCCTGCCACTTGGCCTATGTTCATTGGTGCTCCCGCATGCAACAGTTGGCATAACCAAAAATGGGCTTGTTTACCTAAAATGCACCTCAGGCTTTATCGGAAACCAGTGCCATCTTGTCATGCGGCGTGGCGGCTCGCCACAGCTCCCCCTTCTTTATGTTATGAACACAGGTGAAGGTAGAGGCCCTATCCTACTGTGCAAAAGTGGCAGATAGTGAACGTCAGTCCCAGAGTGGCGCCTTCTCCGGGCCTGACATCACCTAAGCCGATGCCTTTTTTCGTAGGGTGGGACGTGGACATCAAACCCACATGCAATAGAGCATGCCTTCCTTGAGGTTCAAAATAAAACTCTCAAGTGCAGTGCATTGCCTCGCATCCTGCGTCCATGAAGACATAGCGGTACGGAAAACCATACTTGGGGGAGCTTATCCAGCTTACGCAACTGCAAAGGCCTGAGGTAGGAAGACACATCACCCTTCTTGCCAATGCTGCACAATACAGGGGCATCATAATGAACACAAGGCACACAGTAACAGTTCTCTCCTCCAACATCATTGTTATAGCTCAAGATCAAAGGTGGAAGTTACAAGACAATTGAAGCTTTAATTAGTACAAGAAATCCCCAGGATGCAAATACACAGTCCTCAAAGAAAAGTACATAGTAATTACAACAGTATCCTGCAGACACCTAGCGTAAATGATAATTCTAACTCTAACAGAGATATACTAAAAATGCCACTTATTCCCGTGCCAGATTAGCCAACCACACAGAAGATGACACCCCTTGCTCAATGGCCAACACAGTCTGAATTAACACCGCCTTTTCACGTGCTTGACGCACTCTTAGCTTGCAAATAAGCCAAAGGCAAAGGCAAGTGCCTGCAAAACAAATACATCCAAAGATCCCCACACCAACCCATTCTTTAAAATAACTAAAGGCAGAGGTGAGCCAGCTAGAGAACTGATTCAAAGTAACAGGCTCAACACGGGTGTCATTTAAAATCGCAATCTGCAATAATTGTTGATTCATCATCTTCTCAGCTTCTAGGGACCAGTTGCCTGCAAGAAAGGCGGAAATCAAGTGGCTTTGATTCTTTGCTTCTTCATATCTTACTGGAGTTATACACATGTGTTTATGATTCCCGATGCATCCAACTTGTGCAATGTTGAAAAGTTCATCCAACTGTACTTGTAGTAAATCGATCCTTTGATTTGCTGCCAAGATCCCTGATAAGATATGTCTGTTGACGCGGTCCTGGGATTCTAGCACCTGTGCAGTTTGCTGTATGACTTGATTAATGGTTTGTGCTGTTTGAACTTGATTGGTCATGGCTAGAGCAGCGGTAGTGGCTGCAGCAGCAGAGACAGCAATAGCAGTTATTATGACTGCGGTAATGCCAAAGTCTCTCTTTTCTCTGAAGAGGTCCACCAACGGAAATTTATCTGGATTGACCTCCACTGGGACAGGTACAAAGGTGGGTACCTTTACAATCACAGCAACAGATTCACTACCGTTCCAACACTCTGAAAGCAGGCAGGTAATATTGTCATTAGAACAATTTAAAATCACTTCTGAACTGTTTGATAATAGAAATAGAAAAGGGGGGGTTAAGCATACTGGAGCGGGGGGAAGAGTAGCGTTATATAGCTGCTTATGCAACAACAAGTTTCCTAGTCGATGTCCTTTCTGTATATCTTCCGTGACAGTACCTGTTGCATTATGCAAAGAGAAATTGCCTCCTTTTAATAAGGCTAAAGCAGAGATGTCAGCCGTGGCTCCGGCCCGATTACTTATCAGCCACTGATAAAAGGGCCACCCCGATCCGGTAGAGGTACCATTTTTTGTGAAATTATAGGAAAACTTCTTAAGGGATGGAGATATGGAGAATCCCGGAGCCACCTCTTTATAATCCCAATTTCTGTCTTGACAATGAGTAAATATTGGGGGGAAGCTTTTGTAAGGGGTACAAGCGGGTGAAGCAAGAAACCGTGTGGCATTTGTCGCATTTTTCCTTGCCCATGGAAAATGACCGGTACTCACAGTAACCAGGGTGGTGATATTTACCACTCCACTATTATTTCCCACACCAGATCCAGACTGCAATCCCTGTGAAACCTGTGTGAGGGCAGAAGTCAGTATGTTTAAGGATACGCTGTTATGTCGCAAGGGATTGTCCAAGGAGGTGACATTTTTAAAGAGCAGACGCACACAGTGTTGACTGCTACTATGAAGGGAGAAACAAAAGACTTCAGTCAAATTAAAGGATGTAAGATTAAAGACGGAGGTTTCAGTAGACATAGGATCATGACATGGCATTTCCTTCTCACAAGTGGTGGCGAAAAGGGTTGGCAAAATATTGGAATCAGCATGGATCGGCATGGGTATCGGCCATGCCTGAGTAACCGCCCAGAGCCTTATCTTAGAAACTGACTTCTGACTGGCCCATTGGATCATCAGGACCAGACACCACAGGATCAGTAGATTCTTCATTCTGTTCCTTCACACCTTTAGCTGAAGTCGAGGCTAACAGACTCCCAGGTATCCTACGCACGAGTCACTCAGGCACCCAAAGTGGTTCCGTTCGATCCTGTGGAAAAATACAAACAGAACCTCGTGCCCATATCAGCACGGGATCAGGTCCAGCCTGAAAGCACATCCTTCCACTTCACTTTCCCTAAAAAAGGGGGGGCAGATGGCGAACAATGTCTGTCAGCCGCAGAATTATCATGTGCATCCAAAGTTAAAAAATTAATGGTAAAAAGAGCCAGAGACAAACGCTCTTTAGGAGTACGGCTTGCTCCTATTCCCCCTTTTTGTCTTTGCAAAAGTTCTTTAATCGTTCTATGAGCTCTCTCCACGATTCCCTGACCTTGGGGGTTGTAAGGTAAGCCATGAGTCAGTTGCACTCCCATAGTGGAGCAGAAAGAGGTGAATTGTTGACCAGTGTACGCCGGCCCATTATCTGTCTTCAAGGAGCATGGAAGGCCCCAGGCGGCCCAAGCCTCTAGGCAATGGGAGATGACATGATGGCCTTTTTCTCCTGCCAAAGCAGAGGCATGCATAACTCCAGAGAAGGTATCTACTGAGACATGAACATATTTTAGGGAACCAAACTCTGCAATATGAGTTACATCCATTTGCCAAACTGTAAGATGTCGTAAGCCTCGGAGGTTAACACCAAGAGAAGGGAGATGGTGAAATGGAACACAATGGGAACAATCTAAGACAATCTGTCTCGCTTCTGCTCGAGGAATAGAGAAGCGCTTACGAAGTGTTTGGGAGTTAACATGAAACTTATTATGAAAGTCTCGAGCACTGTCAAGAGAAGAAAGAAAACAAATTGTGTGGGTAGCGGCATCTGCCCTTGCGTTTCCCTCAACAATAGGTCCAGGGAGAGCCGTATGAGCTCTTATATGTACAGGATAAAAGGGTGCAGAATGGTCCAAAATCAAATTTTGTAACTGAGTAAATAAAGATGAAACTTTGTTGTTAGGATTGATGGCACCTACAGTTTCCAACACCTTAAGTGCTCCTATTACATAATTAGAATCTGATATCAGGTTAAAAGGAAAAGGACAACTCTCAAAAACCTTAATGACAATTTGTAGCTCCACCCATTGTGGGTTTCCTGGTTCAAATTGATGTTGGATGGGGAACTGACTATCAATAACATAGGCTCCTATACCTGTCTTAGAACCATCAGTAAAGATATTCGATGCCTTCAACAAAGGAACAGTAGATGTTATTATAGGAAATATAATCGGATGTTCCTTAACAAATGCAAGGAGTGGATGAGAGGGAAAATGATTTTCAATTTCCCCTGGAAAGGAACATCTCAAGATGGCCCAATTGTCCAAAGTAGCACTGAGTATCTGAATTTGTTTGGTTGTATAGGGAGTAATTATAGAGTTTGGAAGAACGCCAAAAAACTGAATACTCTGCTGAATGCCAAGTAGAGCTAAAGAGGCGACAGCATCAGGGTAATGTTCTAAAGAACGTCCAGGAGAAACATGTGGATGAATCCACAACAATGGACTTTCTTGCCATAAAACTCCAGTTGGCTGCCTGAGCGTGGGCAATACACAAAGCTGCACAGGCTTATCTCCTTGTAATCTAGTAAGACTGGCAGTTTGAATAGCATTTTCAACCTTCTGGAGTGCCAATCTGGCCTCAAGAGTTAATTTCCGAGGAGAAGAGAGATCAGGGTCACCTTTAAGGATGTCATATAAGGGAAGTAAATCAACATTGGGAATATGCAGATAACTCCTGATCCAATTTATGTCCCCTAGCAGTTTTTGGAAATCATTCAATGAGTGAAGATCCTCAGTCCTAATAGTTATTTTCTGGGGAGCAATACCTTTTGAGGAAATTTTTGCTCCAAGAAAGTCTACTATGCTTCCTGTTTGAACCTTTTCTGGAGCAATATGTAATCCCCACAGTTCTAAAAGCCGAATTAATTCAGAATAGATTTCAGAAAGCAGCTCTTCCGGATCCAAGATGGCGGCCTAGAGGGAGACTGCACCCCCAGTTGCTCCAGAACCCAGGAGTTAAGAAGGGGAGGCATTGAGAGACTCGGACTGAAATAGAGCCACGGGTGAGTCTGCCCACTGGGTAAAGCTCGGCCCGGGTGGCAGGCCCAGATAGAGGTGGCTTATAGGAGCTGGGCAGGGCAGCTAGAGTCATCCACAGGCAGCCCTGCGCACTCCTGCGGTGGGCCCCGCCCACACAGCCAGCTTCTCCAGGTTCTCGGAACGGAACTGGCCCGCTAGTGAGAGCCTTTCTGACCAGAACAAGCTCCGAGTCCCGGAGCCACTGCAGCGCAGCGTACTCTGGCAACGAACCAGCGGAGAGCCTCGATCCGCAGGCAGCCTCTGGGATCAGGGCAGGGCAGCCAGAGACCGCTTCAGGCGGCTCTGCCCACTCCGGCTGCAGGCTCTCTTCACGGGGCGATCCAGGATGGCGGCCTAGAGGGTGACTGCACCCCCAGTCGCTCCAGAACCCAGGAGTTAAGAAGGGGAGGCTCGGACTGAAATAGAGCCACGGGTGAGTCTGCCCACTGGGTAAAGCTCAGCCCGGGTGGCAGACCCAGATAGAGGTGGCTTATTGGAGCCGGGCAGGGCAGCTAGAGTCTTCCCAAGGTAGCCTTCCACACTCCGGCAGTGGGCTCCTCCCACACGGCCAGCTGCACGGCACAGGCCCACAGAGAGAGCATTTCCACACAGAGCCAGTTCCAAACTGTGGAACCAGTAGGGGCTAGGGGCAGTTTTCTTCGGATGAGCTGCTTTATCAGATTCCTCCAAGACATCAGGCTACTGAAGGCTGGGAGGAGATACACTGGAAATCTACCAGGACACTATAAGCCAATAGCGGAAAACTGCAATATCTCAGGGTCCCACTGACAACTGACCAATATGAGAAAACAAGGGAAGAAAATGTCCCAAACAAACCTAGATACTACATCAATAAAACCCAATGACAGCACAGCAGAAGAAATGTCGGAAAGGGAGTTCAGAATGTACGTAATTAAAACGATCAGAGAAGCTAATGAGGAGATGAAAGAGCAAATGCAGGCATTGAAGGAGGAGATGAAAGAGCAAATGCAGGCATTAAATGATCACACCAACCAACAGTTAAAAGAGCAAATACGGGAAGCAAGAGATCATATCAATAAAGAGTTAGAGATACTGAAAAAAAACCAAACTGAAATCCTTCAAATGAAGGAAACAATAAACCAAGTTAAAAACTCCATAGAAAGCATAACCAATAGGATAGAACACCTGGAAGACAGAACCTCAGACATTGAAGACAAATTATTTAACCTTGAAAGCAAAGTTGGCCAAACAGAAAAGATGGTAAGAAATCATGAACAGAATCTACAAGAATTATGGGATATCATGAAAAGGCCAAATTTAAGAATTATTGGGATTGAGGAAGGCTTAGAGAAACAAACCAAAGGAATGAACAATCTATTCAATGAAATAATAACAGAAAATTTCCCAAATCTGAAGAATGAAATGGAAAACCAAGTACAAGAGGCTTATAGAACTCCAAACATACAAAATTACAACAGACCCACACCAAGGCACATTATTATGAAAATACCTAACATACAAAATAAAGACAGAATTTTAAAGGCCGTGAGAGAAAAGAATCAAATTACATTCAGGGGGAAACCAATAAGAATATCAGCAGATTTTTCAATCCAGACCCTAAAAGCTAGAAGGGCCTGGAACAACATATACCAAGCCCTGAAAGAAAACGGATGCCAACCAAGAATCTTATACCCAGCAAAACTTACCTTCAAATTTGATGATGAAATAAGATCCTTCCATGATAAACAAAAGCTAAAGGAATTTACAAAAAGAAAGCCAGCATTACAGAACATTCTCAGCAAAATATTCCATGAGGAAGAGATGAAAAACAATGATGCAAATCAGCAACAGGAGGCGCTAGCCTAAAGGAATAGCCAAATAAAGGAGAAACCAAATCATGTCAAAAACAAATATGAGTCAATTGACTGAGAATACAAATCATATCACAATAATAACCCTGAATGTTAATGGCCTGAATTCATCAATCAAAAGACACAGACTGGCAGATTGGATTAAAAAGAAAAATCCAACAATATGCTGCCTGCAAGAGACTCATCTCATAGAAAGAGACACCCATAGACTAAAGGTGAAAGGATGGGGAAAAACATACCATGCACACGGACACAGCAAAAAAGCTGGAGTATCCATCCTCATCTCAGATAATGTGGACTTCAAACCAAAACTAGTCAGAAGGGATAAAGAAGGACATTACATGCTGCTTAAGGGAAGCATAAATCAGCAAGACATAACAATCATAAATATCTATGCCCCGAACATTGGCTCATCCACGTATGTCAAACAAATCCTTCTCAATTACAGAAATCAAATAGATCACAACACAATAATACTAGGCGATTTTAACACACCTCTCTCACCACTGGATAGATCGTCCAAACAAAAATTGAATAAAGAAACTATAGATCTCAACAACACAATCAGCAATTTAGACTTAACGGACATATATAGAATATACCATCCAACAAAGAACGAATACACTTTCTTCTCAGCAGCACATGGATCCTTCTCTAAAATAGACCATATTTTATGCCACAAAGCTACTGTTAGCAAATACAAGAAGATAGAGATACTACCTTGTACTCTATCAGATCATAATGGATTGAAATTAGAAATAAATGACAGAATAAAAAACAGAAACTTCTCCAATACCTGGAGACTAAATAATACACTATTATATGATGAATGGATAACAGAAGACATCAGGAGGGAAATAAAAAAATTCTTAGAAGTAAACGAGAACAAAGACACATCATATCAAAATCTCTGGGACACTATGAAAGCAGTACTTAGAGGAAGATTTATTTCATGGGGTGCATTCAAAAAAAGAAGTAGAAATCAACAAATAAACGACTTAACACTACAGCTCAAAGCACTAGAAAAAGAAGAGCAGACCAATACCAAAAGTAGTAGAAGACAGGAAATAGTTAAAATCAGAGCCGAAATCAACGAAATCGAAACAAAAGAAACAATCGGAAAAATTAACAAAATAAACAGTTGGTTCTTTGAAAAAATAAATAAAATTGATAAACCCTTAGCCACACTAACAAAGAGAAAGAGGGAGAAAACTCAAATTACTAAAATTCGGAATGAACAAGGAAACATCACAACAGACACGAGTGAAATACAAAACATAATTAGAAGCTATTTCAAAAATCTATACTCAACAAAACAGAAAACCTCGAAGACATCAACAAATTTCTAGAGACATATGAACTACCTAAACTGAACGAGGAGGACATGCACAACTTAAATAAGCCAATTTCAAGCAATGAAATAGAAGAGGTCATCAAAAGCCTACCAACAAAGAAAAGTCCAGGACCTGATGGGTTCTCAGCCGAGTTCTACAAAACCTTTAAAGAAGAGCTCATTCCAATACTCCTCAAACTATTCCATGAAATAGAAGAGGAGGGAACCCTCCCAAACTCGTTCTATGAAGCCAATATCACCCTGATACCTAAACCAGACAGAGACACATCGAGGAAAGAAAATTTCAGACCAATATCCTTAATGAACATCGATGCAAAAATTCTCAACAAAATTTTAGCAAATCGCATACAAATATATATTAAAAAGATAGTGCACCACGATCAAGTGGGTTTTATCCCAGGGATGCAAGGTTGGTTCAACATTCGGAAATCAATAAATGTCATTAACCATATCAACAGACTTAAAGTTAAGAATCACATGATTATTTCAATAGATGCAGAAAAAGCATTTGATAAAATACAGCATCCCTTCATGCTCAAAACACTAGAAAAAATTGGGGTAGTGGGAACATTCCTAAACATTATAAAGGCAATCTACGCTAAGCCCATGGCTAATATCATTCTAAATGGTGAAAAACTGAAAGTGTTCCCCCTAAAAACTGGAACAAGGCAGGGATGCCCTCTTTCACCGCTTCTATTCAACATCGTCCTTGAGACTCTAGCCAGAGCAATCAGACAAACCAAAGAAATTAAAGGGATACGAATAGGAAAAGAAGAACTCAAACTATCCCTGTTTACTGATGACATGATTATATATTTAGAGGAACCTGGAAATTCCACCAGAAAACTTTTAGAACTCATAAGTGAATTAGTAAAGTAGCAGGTTACAAGATCAATGCTCATAAATCCAATGCATTTTTATACATAAGTGATGAATTTTCAGAAAGAGAAATTAGGAAAACTACCCCATTCACAATAGCATCGAAAAAAATAAAATACTTGGGAATCAATCTCACAAAAGAGGTGAAAGACCTCTACAATGAGAACTACAGAACACTAAAGAAAGAAATTCAAGAAAACCTTAGAAGATGGAAAGATCTCCCATGTTCCTGGATAGGCAGAATTAATATCGTCAAAATGGCTATACTACCTAAAGTGCTATACAGATTCAATGCAATTCCAATTAAAATCCCAATGATGTATCTTGCAGAAATAGAGCAAGCAATTATGAAATTCATCTGGAAGAATAAAAAACCTAGAATAGCTAAAGCAATCCTCAGTAGCAAGAGCGAAGCAGGGGGTATTGCAATACCAGATCTTCAACTCTACTACAAAGCAATAGTAACAAAAACGGCATGGTATTGGTACCAAAATAGACAGGTAGATCAAAGGTACAGAATAGAGGACACAGACACAAACCCAAATAAATACAATTTTCTCATACTAGACAAAGGTTCCAACAATATGCAATGGAGAAAAGATAGCCTCTTCAACAAATGGTGCTGGGAAAACTGGAAAACCATATGCAATAGAATGAAATTAAACCCCTATCTCTCACCCTACACAAAACTCAACTCAAAATGGATCAAGGACCTCGGAATCAGAACAGAGACCCTGCATCTTATAGAAGAAAAAGTAGGTCCAAATCTTCAACTTGTTGGCTTAGGATCAGACTTCCTTAACAGGACCCCCATAGCACAAGAAATAAAAGCAAGAATGAACAACTGGGATAGATTCAAACTTAAAAGCTTTCTCTCAGCAAAGGAAACTATCAGAAATGTGAAGAGAGAGTCTACAGAGTGGGAGAATATCTTTGCCAACCATACCTCAGATAGAGCGCTAATTTCCAGAATCTATAAATAACTCAAAAAACTCTACACAAAGAATACAAATAATCCAATCAACAAATGGGCTAAGGAAATGAACAGACACTTCACAGAAGAAGATGTACAAGTAATCAACAGATATATGAAAAAATGTTCAACATCCCTAGTAATAAGGGAAATGCAAATCAAAACTACCCTAAGATTTCATCTCACCCCAATTAGATTGGCGATTATCAAGAATACAAGCAACAATAGGTGTTGGCGAGGATGTGGTGAAAAAGGAACACTCATACATTGCTGGTGGGGTTGCAAATTAGTGCAGCCACTCTGGAAAGCAGTGTGGAGATTCCTCAGAAAGCTTGGAATGGAAACACCATTTGACCCAGCTATCCCACTCCTTGGCCTATACCCAAAGGACTTAAAATCAGCATACTACAGAGATACAGCCACATCAATGTTCATTGCTGCTCAATTCACCATAGCCAGATTGTGGAACCAACCTAGATGCCCTTCAGTTGATGAATGGATAAAGAAACTGTGGCATATTTATACAATGGAATATTACTCCGCAATGAAGAATGATAAAATTATGGCATTTGTAGGCAAATGGTCGAAATTGGAGAATATCATGCTAAGTGAGATAAGCCAGTCTCAAAAAACTAAAGGACGAATGATCTCGCTGATAAGCGGATGAGGACATATAATGGGGGGCGGGAGGGGCTAGCATTAGGTTTAGGGTTAGGTTTAGAGTTAGGCTAAGGAGAGCAGTAAGAAGGAAGGAAAGAAGGACTGTGTAGAGGGAAAAGAGGGGTGGGAGGGGTGGGGGGGAGGGGAAAAATAAAATAAACATCATTACCCTATGTAAATGTAAAAAAAATAAAATTAAATTAAAAAAAAATGAAAAAAAAAAAAGAAAGCAGCTCTTCCGACTTAGCTGCTAATAAAATGACATCCATGTAATGAATACATTTTAACCCTGTAAACTTCTTCCCGAGTGGTTCAAGAGTCTTACCAACAAACAACTGACATAAAGTAGGACTGTTAGCCATGCCTTGAGGCAACACTATCCACTCAAATCGGAGATCAGGTTTTTCATGATTGCAGGCTGGGAGGGTGAAAGCAAAGCGCTCTGAGTCTCGAGGATATAGTGGGATAGAAAAGAAACAATCCTTAATATCTATACACATGACTTTCCAGTGATCTGGAATAGTGGAAAGTAGCAGCAACCCTCTCTGAACTGGACCCATTATCTGCATCTGTGCATTAATTGCTCTTAAATCATGTAACAGACGCCATTTACCAGACTTCTTTTTGATAACAAATATTGGAGTATTCCAGGGAGATGTGGAAGGTCTAATATGTCCTAAATCAAACTGCTCTTGAACTAATTCATGTGCTGCAGCCAGCTTGACAGAGGGTAAAGGCCACTGAGACACCCATACTGGTTCCTCCGTTTTCCAGGTAATGGGTATCTGCGCCTCAGTGGCCCCTATGAAAAACCCAAACCCTCTCCATCCGTATCTTTCCTGACTGGCACCGGACTCTTCCTCCCCTGTAAGTTTTTTCCTAATCCTAAATCAGGTCTAAATCCCATTTTCAACATCAGTTGACGAGACTCTGGAGAGTAAATATTACTGAGCTGATATCCCATATCACTCAGGATATCCCGTCCCCATAAAGAAAACGGGAGGTCAAGTACATAGGAAATAAACTGTCCAGCATGCCCCTCAGTGTCCCGCCAGGAAAGTGGTCTACAACTAATTTGAGGAGCTTGAGCATATCCAAGCCCTCTGAGTGAGTGATCAGAAGTCTGGACTGGCCACCCCCTAGCCCAATCTTTTTTAGAGATAATACTACGATCTGCCCCTGTATCCATTAACCCCAGGATAGGTTTACCTTCTACGTTTAGAGTTACCAAAGGGCGTGTGTTCAAATCTAGAGTTAAATAGGCGCTATTCCCTTCTGTGCTCCCAATCTGTTCACTAGTTCTATTAATGGCATCAGCTTTAAAATGCTTATGTAGGCTAGGCAGCAAGAGCAGCTGAGCAATCCGATCTCCGGGGGAGATGGACACAATACCTTTTGGAGCTTCCACCATGACTTTAACAGAACCCACCACATCTGGGTTAATCACTCCAGGAAAGACATGAAGACCTTGTAAGATTGAAGAGGCTCGCCCAATGAGCAAACCTACAGTGTCCTGTGGCAGAGATCCTTTAAATCAGTGTCAATCACCTGAACACCCATTTTAGGTGTTAAAATGAGTCTGGTGGTGGAACAGAGGTCAACTCCTGTGGAACCTTTAGTGGCTCTCCTGGGCTCTTGGGGTGTCTCAGAGACGGCCAATACTCGTCCGGCCTGGTTACTTCCTCTGTGGCCCCATATATTTGCAGGCCCTGAGGACGGGGGCCCTTCCAGCCGTTTTTTGAATCAGTCCTTTCAATAAACCGGCCATGGATATCTTTCACGGACTTACATTCATTAGCCCAATGTTTTTCTTTTTTACATCTAGGACACACCCCCGGGAGGTGATTTGGAGGAGCGTTATTTGTCCTTTTTGCCTTATGTTTACTAGGACACTCTCTCTTGAAATGTCCTTCTTGTCCACAAGAGTAACACCTCCTATTTCCGGAGGAAGTCCTGTTAGAAAGTTGAAGGAAGGCAGCGGCTAAGCCTGCATTTGTTAATGGGCCGCCTATTTCTCTACAAGCTTTCATCCATGCCTCTATGCCTTTGCTTTTAAATGGATTAATAGCATTTCTGCATTCTCTTGTACATTGTTCATATACTAATTGTTTGATTAAAGGCATAGCTATATCAGCATCCCCGAAGATCTTCCCTGCTACATCTACCATTCTAGGCATGAAATCTGAAAAAACTTCTGTGGGGCCTTGGACAATTTTTGTTAAGTTACCTCGCACTTCTCCTTTATTAGGAAGTGCTTTCCAGGCAGCAATGCAGATCTGATTAATTTGTTCATAAACCTCTAATGGAAAGCCTGTTTGCTGATTAGCAAATCTACCCTGCCCCAGAAGCATATCCACATCCCAGGCAGGTTTGCCCATAGCTTGGTTGCATGCAGCCTGTTCATCGGCCCCCTCTAACACGAAGGCTCTCCAGTCTAAATATTTACCCGGGGAAACACAAGCTTTCACTAAACTGGCCCAGTCCGAGGGGGTCATGCAGAATCTATTGAGCCCCTCTATTTGGGCGATAGTAAAAGCAGCATCCACACCATAAGTGCAGACAGATTCTGCTATATTTTTTATCATTTTAAAGTCTATGGGTTCCTGATATCTTCCCCCATCATTGTCCTGGAATACAGGACAGGCAAACCCCAACTCTACATGGGCAGCCCTCCAAGCTGCAGAGTTAAAAGTTCTACCCATGCCTGGAACCCCTCCCACATATGGGGGAGGATCATAGGCTAGAGCTGGTTCCTGTTCTTCCTCATAGTCCTTCTGTCTAAAATCTTTTTGCCTCTTAGTTCCCCCTTCTTTTTAACCTTACCTTCCATAAGTGCTGCGTTAGCTCTTTCACTTCCTCATCACCATCTGATTCTGACTCCCCTGTTTCTTCTGGTGTTCTAAGGGCTTTTAAATCTGGGTATAGTCTCCTCTTTGGAATAGCTCCATAAACCTGCTCTCCTGCACTATGTTTGCTGGAAGTACTCATAGAATCCTCGGACTTCTCCTCATGTAGTTGTTCAAGAACTTCCTGTCCTTTATGAATAGCTTCCTGACATCTACCATCAAGAATACATCCTTTTATTAATTTCTATAGCGGTATCACCCCTTTCTCCAATTGTCCCTGCTCCTGAAGGAAATCCAAATCTCTTCCCAACTTATCCCAACTGGCAGGAGTCAAGCTTCCGGAGACAGCAAACCATGGGGCCGCTTTATCAATTCTTACAATGAATGTTTGTAAAGTACTGCGTTTGACCTTGAGCTCTTTGGAGCGCAACAAAAAATCTAAAGGCTGTACTAACAAACTAGATGGAGAATTGCCCATAATGAAAGCAGCGTTCAGAGCAAGCAGAATGAAAACGAAAACAAAATATCTTTCTTTGTTGATCGACTATGCAAGGTCGATCCCCGCTCTCTCTTTATCTACAGAGGAGCGTCCCACTATGTGTGGACCCCACTTACCTGTGATACTTACCGGTGCACCCCCTGACCACTGAAAGTTCTGATTCCCGGGTTTTGGCACCACTTGTTGTGTCCCTCGCCCACAAGAAAGCACGACCCAGGAATCTTCCTTCAGCAGTTTAATCAGGACCTTATTACTATGTAACCATGGATTTTCTTCTTCTTCCTTGAGCCGAATTCGTACACCTTTATACTCTTGCAATAGCCAATCTACTCCTGCCACTTGGCCTATGTTCATTGGTGCTCCCGCATGCAACAGTTGGCATAACCAAAAATGGGCTTGTTTACCTAGAATGCACCTCAAGCTTTATCGGAAACCAGCGCCATCTTGTCATGGCGGCGTGGCGGCTCGCCACACAACAGAATTGCTAGCCTAAGCTTCCTGAGTTATGGACCATGGTGCACAAGCAGCAAATACACAAGCCTACATTTTGGGGGTGCCCTGCTCCCTGGACACCACAGTTGGCCTGAGGATGCCTTGGGCCGAGCCAGAGCTGTTCCTATGCTCATTTAATCCTCGATCCCTAACAAGTAATAACAGGAATAGGATCCCTGGTAGGGCCCGCGTTCTGAACGGATTCCAGGCTGGCTGCGATTATGTGGCAAGCTGCAGAGAAATGTTTCTCCTGACAGGTTCCAGGTCAACCTGGGGTCCCATTGGAGCACCAAGCCTGGTGGACTCACTATCTGAGAAAGACACTTCATGGTAGATTTCCAAATGGGACCTGGGAGAGTTTCTGCAAAGATCACAGAGTAATAAAAATACTGGACTAATTCCTAAGGTGGGTATGGAATGTAGGTTTAGCCTTGAGAAACCTGAAGGGCAGGGGACCAGGGGAAGTCTCACAGGACAAATACATTCTCTAGATGCATCCTAATAAAGTATCCCACTGAA
This sequence comes from Sciurus carolinensis, assembly GCF_902686445.1. Classification (NCBI taxonomy): domain Eukaryota; kingdom Metazoa; phylum Chordata; class Mammalia; order Rodentia; family Sciuridae; genus Sciurus; species Sciurus carolinensis. The sequence goes on along the minus strand of NW_025920581.1, from coordinate 7,532 downwards.
CAAGCCAACAGATAGCTTGGAACAAGTCCAAAACCTCATTAGGGTTGCAGTCCCTCCAACTCAGCATTCTGCCTCTGACAATAGTTCCATTAAAACAGACAGGGACTGTGTGCTCTCAGCCTCAGAATTTGCTCCCCAGGTACATTGCTAGCTCCTGTCACCATGGTTTTAAGGCTACAGAAGTGATTTCATTTTCATTCAGCTCCATCTCTGTTGATTCTACAGGGACTCTTCCGAGGCTGAGTTATGTCAGTCACTGGATACTGAGGATCCTTGCCCACTGGGAGCTTGTAGGCTCTACAGACTGTAGGATACTGATACCCACAGTGTGGTCCCCCCACCAGCAGCAAGAGCATCTAGAGAGCAGCACGAACACTTGGAGTCCACCTGAATCAGAAGCCTTGGGATTGGGGCCTGGCAGTGTGTTTTATGGAACCCTTCTTGTGATTTTGATGCATGCTCATGTCTGCGAACCACTGGGCTAGAGTCTGGAGGGAAGAGGGAATTGTCAGTCATCCCTCTGTATCCTCCAGCATCACATCAGTGGATTCCACCAACTGTAGACCGAAAATACTTGGGAAAAAAATGGCACCTGCACTGAACACATACAGATGTTTTTCTTATTGTCATCTCCTAAGTAATACAGTATAACAACTATTTACACAGCACTTGCCATACATTAGGCATGATAATTAATCTGAGATTATTTTAAGTATATGGGAGGTGTGAGTAGGTTATACAAATACTACACCATTTTATATAAGACACTTGGATTTGATAGGTTTAGCATCTGTGGGTGGTCCTGGAACCAATTTCCTGGGGATACTGAGTGAAGACTGAATGCTAATCACTGTAATATCATACAGTGGGATACTGTGGACTCCTCCACTATTGTAGACAACATTTTACAAATAAGGAAATTGAGGCCCAGAGAAATTAAGTAACTTACTTAAGACCACATAGCTCTGACTGCTGTGCATCACCTTGATGATGGAGTTAAGATTTGAATCCAGTTGAAAATTTGTCATTTTGATTTTTAAACAAAATCAATATTGAATACACTGCAAAACACTTACACAGCTTCAGTGGGCGCTTTGCACGGGAATCACCTAGAGATCTTTTTGAAAGAGAAATGTGGATCCATCAGCTCTGGGTGGGGCCATGGAACCTGCATTTCTAACGAGCTCCCAGGAGGTGATCATGCTGCTGCTCCACTGACAGCACACTGAGTGGACAGGGACTAGAGATGTGCTCTCTGCTGGGCTGCTCACTGCTCCTCTGCTCATCTGGGCTGCCTCATGCTGCATGATCAGCTCTGAGAGGAACTGAATTCACTCCCCAGTTCTTCTTAGACCTGGAGAGTGAAACCTCAGGTAGTACCTTAGAGAGGACTCATTTGGGGTTTCAGAAGAAGGGGAGCTATAAGGGTCCCACCATTTTACTAGGAGCTAAGAAAACGGGAGGGATTGGGGTCATTTCCTCTGGTTTGAAAGCACTTCTCCTGGAGATCAGCAGGGGGTGGAGAGGCCTTGCTGGGCTCCACTGGGAGGCTTGTATTGCTTGCACAATGGGGTGAGTTTAGAGATGAAAATGACAACTAAGCTGCTCATAGTTGGATTCAAATCCTAGCTCCACAATGTAACAGCTGTGTGAGATTGGGCAAGTGCCGAAGCCCTCAGTGCATAAGTCTAAATCATCTGTAAAACAGCAACAATAATAGTTTCTACTTCCTCCAGCAACACAAAGAGCAGCTACTGAGGACTCGCCAGTGTCCAAACTGGAGAACCCAGTTAGCCACATAATCCTCTCATATTTCTTGCTTGTTTAAGTAGAAAGCCATCATTTATGCAACTATGCCTCAACAGAAAGGCATTCCTTTTAAAACCACTGAAGGGGGACAGTGAGAGAAGGAAGTGGGTTTCTTGAACACTGGGGTGATTTGGTGTTTCTCTTTAAGTACTCATGGGAAATTATGTACTAGCTTCCTCTGTTTTCTTTAATATTGTCTGGTGGTGGTCCCCAGCATCATAAAACAACAAAAACAGCAGCAACCAAGGGAGCGATAATCAGAAAACGGTATGTTGGGGGCCTGGCGGGCTGGGCTTAGGGCACGCGGGAGGGAAAGGGCGGGTCCCGGCAGAGCGCCTGGGAGCGCGAGGGCCTGAGCAGCGTCGCCTGCCACAGTGGGCCCCCTCCGCCCGCTCGGCCTGCCGCCACCTCAGCTGTGCCTGGGCCGGACCGGGCCCAGGGAAACGGTGACACTCTTCCCCTTCTTCTACTTGCTGGCTGAGTAAGAACTGGAAACAAGATGTAACTTGCTGGTGGCAGTGCTTAGCCACGAAGATGTACCCACATAAAGTTAGCTATTCAATGCCCAGGAATCAGAAGACATGTATTTGCATCTCTGGTTTTGCCATTTCTTAGTTGACTTGACTTTCACTGAGTATGTTTCTTCATCACTAAAATTGAGGTATTTTTCTTACCATCTATGGAAACATCATAATTCATTTTTCCTAACTGCAATATTAAGAATTATACCAAATTGAAAAGATATGAATGAGTATCCTAAAAAAAGAAAAAGGAAGACTTTACATCCTTCTCGTTATTCAGATTCCTCTGGAATAAGCAGAATTGCAGATGGATTCAATGGGATTTTTTTCTGATCATTGTTATAGTGTCTGCTCTATGAGACAGCTAGACTTAAAATATTTTGACAACAAAGATGATGATTCTGATACTGAGACATCAAATGACTTGCCAAAATTTGCAGATGGAATCAAGGCCAGAAACAGAAATCAGAACTATCTGGTTCCCAGTCCTGTACTTAGAATTATAGACCACACTGCCTTTTCTACAGAAAAATCTGCTGATGTAGAAATTTGTGATGAAGAGTGTGATTCACCCGAATCAGTCAACCAACAAACTCAAGAGGAGAGTCCTATAGAAGTTCACACTGCTGAGGATGTCCCCATTGCTGTAGAAGTGCATGCAATTTCAGAGGATTATGACATAGAGACAGAAAACAATTCTTCCGAGAGTCTCCAAGACCAAACTGATGAAGAACCACCAGCTAAACTTTGTAAAATTCTTGACAAGAGCCAAGCTTTGAATGTGACTGCCCAGCAGAAATGGCCTTTACTGAGAGCTAATAGCAGTGGCCTCTATAAATGTGAACTTTGTGAATTCAATAGTAAATATTTTTCTGATTTAAAACAGCATATGATCCTGAAACATAAACGTACTGATTCAAATGTGTGTCGAGTATGCAAGGAAAGCTTCTCTACCAACATGCTTCTGATCGAACATGCCAAACTACATGAAGAGGATCCCTACATCTGTAAATACTGCGATTACAGAACAGTAATTTTTGAGAACCTCAGCCAGCACATTGCAGACACCCACTTTAGCGATCACTTGTATTGGTGTGAGCAGTGTGACATGCAGTTCTCCTGAAGCAGTGAACTCTACTTACATTTCCAGGAGCACAGCTGTGATGAACAGTACTTGTGTCAGTTCTGTGAACATGAAACGAATGATCCAGAAGACTTGCATAGCCATGTGGTAAATGAGCATGCATGTAAATTAATAGAACTAAGCGATAAGTATAACAATGGAGAACATAGACAATACAGCCTCTTAAGCAAAATTACCTTTGACAAATGTAAGAACTTCTTTGTATGTCAAGTATGTGGTTTTCGGAGTAGACTTCATACAAATGTTAACAGGCATGTTGCTATTGAACATACTAAAATATTTCCTCATGTTTGTGATGATTGTGGGAAGGGCTTTTCAAGCATGCTAGAATATTGCAAGCATTTAATTTCACATTTATCTGAAGGGATTTATTTATGTCAATATTGTGAATATTCAACAGGACAGATCGAAGATCTTAAAATTCATCTAGATTTCAAGCATTCAGCTGACTTACCTCATAAATGTAGTGTTTGCTTGATGAGGTTTGGAAATGAAAGGGAATTAATAAGTCACCTTCCAGTCCATGAAACAACTTGATTATTCTCTTTGACTTACATAATGTTTTTGTAAAATAATAAATTCAACTTTTTTTGAGATGTTAAAAAAAAAAAGAAAACGGTATGTTGAGAACGGAAATGGATTAGGCACAGAGTGGCTTCTCCTTTGTCTGCTTATTTTAAACTCATTAGCACAGTGTTAAAGCATCTGATTAAAATAAATAATTTCATCTGTGTGATTATGAAAAGTGAACAACTAGCATAACACATTCAAAATCCTCAGGGAAAGATAGTTCACCTAGGAATTGAACATCTCTACCTGTCTTCAGGTTCAGTCTGTGCTCGTCTTCTCAATTAGAAAATTAACATTGCAGGCTCTGACAGCCTCCCAAATGCACCTCAGCTAAACCTGGTGTATTGACGGGCAAAGTGAATTGCCAGGAGAGCTGGGCAACTGCAAGGACAGGGAGCTGGAGAGATGGGAGCTGGGAAGTCCAGTGTAGCACCCCTGAAAGTAATGACACAGACAATCGGCTAGGAGCAGCAGAAATAATCTGGATTGTGATGTAAATTGAAAGAGGTTGGGGCAGGGTGGGGAGTGTGAACTGAGAATAGAATCTCTTTTCAACTGTGCTCAGTGATATGCAGAGAATGGAAGTGTGAAGGGAAATTATAAAGCATTTGAGAAGCATCCTGGGAAGGATCTGCAGTCTGTATTTCTCTTAAGCTCCTTAGGAACATGAAATCATGTTGGCTTTGCAGCTGACCCAGATGCCTCAGTTGCAAGGTGAGCCTCAAAGAGGTTAAGGAGGAAGAGGACCTCTGAGAGCCTCCAGGTGCAGAAGAGGAAAGATGAATTCAGTGGTTGTGCCTGAGTGACTGTGAGCAGGAGCAGGTGAAGGCCCCTGAGGAAGCACAGGTCCCTATCATGTGCCCAGGGCACTGCTCTCCCTAGCAAGTTTATCATGTGTGAAATCTGCCTGGGCAGGTTGTCCTGTGGTTGTGCTGCACTCTGACTGATGGCGGGGAGTCAGCGAGTGACTTGGCTGCAACTTGCTGGTGGTGTTTACTCCCAAGATACATGTGATCCTGGCAGAAGCGCCGGGCTGGGTAATAGGAAATCCAGATCCTCCTCTGGGCACCGTCAGGGCCTCTCAGACAAATTTAACTTTTCTTGTCCTCAGGTTCTGCATGTGTATAATGGCAAATCTGAACTGGCAGAATTTTCACATCCTTGTGAACTCTAAAATTACCTAAGGAGACTTGCTGAGTATCATGACAGAAATCACAGACCAGTCAATCCTCCCTGGAGCACAACATTCATCTCCATGTTGGCAAATTTGCAAGCCTGTTACCAAGGATCTTGAAAAATATAGTGGAAAATAGCATTATCAGCGTACCTATGACATATACCCTAGCCTTAAATAGCAACTTCTTACTTCCTTAAGAATTTACTCTGAAAGGGGACTACATCTGTGGCTAGAAAATATTTTGAGATTAGAAAACTTGTTCTTCCTCTTCTTGTATTTTCACCTTCAGGCAAGTGGCAGGACCATACCCAGAAATACCTTGCAGATTCTTCTGGCTTTCATTTCCTAAACAAAGCTGTAGGGAGAGGACACACAGCCTTTTCCAGGAGGTACAGGAAGAAGGGGGGTTGTTGGATAGAAGCAGAGAGACAAGGGAGAAACAGGGGAACAAAGTAGGTCTGTAGGTCCCAGGAGGGACTGTGGCTTGATCTCAGAAAGTTAGATTTGTGGTCTTGGAGCAACAGAGCTGCAGGAACTGAAGGGGCTAGGGCAAGAGCGCCCTCTAGTGTGAACTGGAGAACAGGGCAGGAAACACCTCCCAGCCCTGCCCCTGAGATCTTGGCAATATGTGAGAACCAGCAATTGTTATACAAACTGAGCTAGTTCTATGGATCCCAGTCCAGTGAGATGAAGATGCCAAAGAAATATTAAGTCAGTTCTAGGATCAGTTTTTGTTTTTGTTTTTGTTTGTACATCTGAGCATGTTCATGTTAGAGATGAATACTCACCATCTATTAGTTTAACATGTTGTCAACGAAAATAAAAGGTAGCCTTGAAACTACATGGACTCACCTCTGAGCAAGATGAGGAGGAATCTCAGATCACAAAACACTCAGGGATGAAAGTGGCATTAGATTTTGCCTTCATTTGTGGCTGTTTGAGTTCAAATCCTGGCAGGGTTTCCCTGTCTCCAAATTGGAGTGACTAGGAAGAGCAAATGAGATGGAGGATACAGCTCAGATTTCCAGGTCTCTTGCAATACCTTGCACATGATAAATTATTAGTTAGTTGTTAAATTACTTATTGACTACTAAAGCTGGTTCAACAATGAAAATGGGTCTGGAGAGTTAATGGTTTGGCAACTCTGGACAAGTCATGTTGTCAGCAGCACTGGTATTATGAATCTGTAGAACTGTCAGGAGCATGAACGTGAATTTACAGTAAAATACCAACTTACTTATTTTGAACTTAGAGTAGTGATTTAAGTGCATGGGCCTGAAGACAGACATGTTCAATCTGAACACTGGTTTACCATTGACCCCCCACAGGTACTTGGGACAGTGTCCGGCTGAGAGTAAATGCTATGTGTGTATTTGCTGCTATTACTGGTGTTATTAATTTGTGTACAGTAAAGGGAAAAATGACCACCACAATGATGAGAGAAAGCCAAGCATGGGACATCTGAGAGAAGTTTAACACAGGTCAGGAATATTTTCATTTTGGTATTGCGACATCCAATGGTTAGATTTAGTGATACCATGACTTTGGAAATATACCAGAAAGTTCTATGGGATACTTGCAAGGGAAACAAAAGAAACTAAATGAAATATAATCGATATGAAAAGGAGAATTTACTCACATTCCTTCAGAGTAAACAGGCTCCTTTCCTTCTGCATGCAAACTTAGACATCAGTCTCTTATAAAATGAACAGAAATTCTTCTCTTGACCCAGCTACTTCCCCTTTGTTCTGAGAAATAATCTATCCTTTCTTTCATGGCCAGATTCCTCAGATATGAAGCCCAAAATCTCTTCCCAGTGTTTCCATTTCCTACTAACTAGCCTCTCTTTAACCCCTGAGCTCTGGCTTCCTACAGGGGTGCTCTCTTGAAATTTATTTCTGTCTTTTCTTTTGGGAACTCCCTTGTTCTTTCTTTCTTTCTTTCTTTCTTTCTTTCTTTCTTTCTTTCTTTCTTTCTTTCTTTAACATCAGACAGCTTTGGCCAACTATTCTCAGAATATCTTCTCTTGGCTTCCATGATTTCCCTTTTATCGTTCCACCATTCTATTTCTCACGAGTTATTTTCCCATCTCCTACTCCCTCTAGCCTGGGCATTTTTCATCTCCAAGGGTTTCTCAGCTGTAGGCTTCTTCCCTCACTCACCACATATGCTCTCCAAGTTGGACCATGCCCACTCCTTCCCCAAGATCTCTCTTAGCCTTGACCTCTCCTGGTCTCAAAGGACATCCATTTGGATATTTTGTTGTATAGTCAAACTCACTTTGTCTCAAAGTGATAAAACATTCTGAAAA
>NW_025920580.1:0-51159 GCF_902686445.1 Sciurus carolinensis | reverse complement strand
CACTCTTAATTTTGCGAGAAAAATCTATACTTATATTTGGTGGGACTGTAAATTACAACAACCACTTTGGAAAATAGTCTGGAGATTTCTTAAAGATAAGGAGTTGACCTGCCATATGATCTAGCTAATCCACTGTTTGGTATTTATCAAAAAGAACTAAAATCAGCATACTACAGTAAAACATGAATTCCCAAATTTATAGCAGAGAAATTCACAATAGCAAGTTAAGTAATTAGCCTAGATGCTGTCAGAGAATGAATGAATAAAGAAAATGTGGTCTATATACACATGGAAAATTTACTCAGCCATGAATAATGAGATAAAGAAATTATATCATTTGTTGGTAAATGGATAGGACTAGAGAACATCATGCTAAGTGACATAAGCAGATGAATAAAATCAAGGGTGAAATGTTTTCTTTCATATATGGAAGCAAGAGGGAGGGAGGGAGGGAGGGGGAGGGGGAGAGAGAGAGAGAGAGGGAATGAGAGAGAAAAGGAATAAAATGGGAATCTCACAAAGTAGAAGGGAGACTAATAGAGGAGGGTAATCAAAGGGGAGGATGTTGGGGGATCATAGGAAATTACTTAGGAACAAAATCTACCAAATTATTTTATGTCCATATAAGATTATACTGCAATGAATTTTACTTTTATATATAATTATAATACACTCACTAACATGATAGAAATTGAAGGAAAACTAGCAGATTAAAGCAAGTGGGCAAGGGGGGTGAGCAGAGAGGAAAGGGAAAACAAATGGGAATGTGATTATTATATTATGTTATACACATGGACAAATTTGGCATAATGAATCCCACTATCATGTATCATGATAATGCACCAATGAAAAATAAAAGTGAATTAATAGATAAAAGATGCATTGAAAACAGAGAAACTGGGATAGAGATAGAGGACATTCACAAGAAGAAGAAGAGCACAATAAACTTGGATACAAAGTAGGAGGAAATGTGATATTATAGTTGAAGATCTGGGAGATGGGAGAAAATAAAACATGTCAAATACCATTTACCATGGACATATTAAGGATAAGACCAATTAGAGGAATACTGTAAAGGCAAATTTTCAGAAATTAGTGGATGATTGCATGTAGAGTAAAAGAGAAGGAAAAGTAAAATACGACACAGTTGTCTGACTTCTTTTTTATTAGAATCTTTTTTCTTTATTTGCCATGCTGGGATTGAACCCAGGGCCTTGTGCTTGCAAAGCAAGCTCTCAATCAACTGAGCTGTATCCCCAGCTTTTTCTTGGAATCTTGAAAAATATTTGGGATGAGAATATGAAAGAAATCAGTGTTAGATATGGTATTTTTTAATTACTTGAAAGTAACCAGGTGAAGTGTATTACAGATACTTGAACTCATTAATCTAGAATTCATTAAAGTGTGTCTTGTGTATATATGACTGGAAATTTCACCAAAGTGTATAATATACTCTAGGAAATATTGCAGAGGCAAGAGAACTCTGAATTTTCATTATAAAGCAGGTGCAGTGTTTAATCTCATTAGTAGGAGGTAAAAGACAAGGATTAAATAGTACCATGGAAAACAATAAAAGAAAAAAAATTAGGAATAAGCAATGACAAAAGAAATGTTAAACAACACAGGTCAAACAAAATATTTCCTGAAAAGTTTTCACTTAATCTGGTGATTAGTGAGCCAGAGTTGATTTTTATTAAAATGATTTTAAAAATATTCTCTAAGGTTCAAGAAAGGCAAGGTAGAATGAGAGATATCCCAAGGGTTGCCCTGTATTCTTCATATACTTTTTTCCATTGCAGATTAGTAGTCCAGATTCCCTGTGGAAGTTCTGATTAATCACCCCAGTCAGCACAGTAATTCTGTTCTTTGCATTTTGATTCAGAGGCATGAAGATCACCTAAATAGCTTGGGACAGTCTTAACCTATAGTTCAGTGGAATCACTATTTTGCATGGTGCAGGTATTCTTCCCTTTGAAATTAAACCTTTAGATCATCAGAATGGGAGGTTACTGGGACAGGAAACAGTAGTTTTACCAGTGGATCACAGGGTGGTACATAATAATGGTGCCACTCCCATTTCCATTCTGTGATTCAAAACCAGTGAATCCTGGCTCAGTACTGATTCCTGACTGAGAAAAACAGGGCATATATGGAAGGTGGTAAGAGCACATACAGCCTCCTGGAGACCTTGCCGAAACCCAGGTTATCTTACCTGGTTGGCACGATAACCAGCTGTATCAGGCTGATGAAGAACATGATAAATCAGTTAATTTTATTACCTTGTGCCTAATACTAAAATTTATGCAGTATGAAGAGATTTACATGGTCAAAATGTATGCAATAAGGAAAACCTTGATGGTGAATAGGTATTCTATAAGTCCACAGATGGTAATTTGGGCAGAAACATTAAATGCTGGGAAGGAAAAAACCTATATCACTGTGAGTGCTTTTTCCAGTAAGAACAAAATGCTGCCTCCTCCAAGATGATAGTGGTCAAGTGTAATCAACTTGCCAAAGGGTAGAAGGAAGAAGTGCTGGTTTATGTAGAAACTCAAAGGAAGTGACTTTGTAAAAGATTTTAAGGTGGTGGAACCAATCAGTAACTTAAGATTATTCTCCTACAATAAGCCCAAGAAAATGGGGAAAGGGAGAAGATGATTGAATTGACCCATTATTGTGGATTGCCAGGGCTGTGTGATGGAATAAGGGTACTACTAATAAAGGAGATGGCCAAGAGAAAATGCATAGGATCTACAAAAAACAAATATTCCAAAGAGTGCTAAAAAATATGCCTTCGTGCAGAAAGTCCTGGTAGTGATAGAATTTTACTTGGGGGTATAATTATATATGTATTTTGGTTTTGCATTAATCAAAAAATAAAGAAAAACAGAAGTAGCACAACAGTTTACTATAATAGAAATAACTAATGTGTCCATATGGAGTTTCTTCCAATTTAACACTTCATATTAGAATGGAACCATTTGTAGAAACATGGGACTCAAAGAAATGAAGATAATATCAGAAATTATACTAACATTTAAAATACCATTTTCATAGCTCAATATTTAGCTAATACTTTTATGTCCTTGGCAACTTGTGTCTTGCTTCTAATATGGTAGTAGTTTCATAATAGCTATACCATAAATATTCAATGTATTTTTTTAACTGAATTGGAAGGACTTTGCATGAAATTTGGCTATATTTAAATTGATAGATGAATTGCTAAAATCACCATTTCAAAAAAAATATGAAAAAATTATGATTTGAGCAGTTTTTCTTTTTCTCCTTTTTCTTCTTTCTTCTCCTCTCTGCTATTATTCCATACTACATCTAATTATCTTTCAATCATCTGTTTTCCTTTCAGTCATTTATCTATATTATAAAAGTCTTCCTGATTATAGTTACTTAAAAGTTGAAGTAAATTTGATTCTAATTCTAGGTCCTATAATAAATAGCCACATGAAAGCACTTAAGCACATAAGTATTAATTGATATGACTAAGTGATATCACATTCAAAAATTATAATGGAATTAAAATATCCTTGTGCATTTGTCACAAAATGCAGACTTTTTTTATTTTTCTTTGTGTTCATTTGGTGTTTGTGTGCCTGTGTGTGCATGTTTCAGAAATCATTTTTCTAAAATGTTAGTTGAATTCTTTTAAAAGCAGTACTCTTTGTGGGTTAACATTGTTAAAATTACAACATGTGTATTATACCATGTGAGAAGAGACAAGATCCAATGGAATGCTTTGAGAAGAATCCTGGGAAAGGCAAAACGTCTGAAAAGTTGACATAAAAAAATAGGAAGTTCTTGAGTGAGTTGAATGACAATGATTTGGAATTTAATATTTTCATCTTCTGACATCAGTGAATTCATGACTTTATACTACAGTCATCATACCTCAAAATTATACTTAAAATATGAATGAATTCTTCTGGTAAAATTTCATCATAGCATGTACATGTGAAAAATATTTGTTCCCTGACTCTGATAAAAGAGAAACCAATATCATAGAAGTTATCATCCATCTATATTTCATTATTCATAAGGTATGACAATTTATTGCTCCTGACATTTAATCAATATAAATAATTTTTATTAGAAAATTGTTTATAATCTGGATTTTAAATATTTCACAAAGCCATGTGTAAAGGCTTGGTCTTCATTCTGTGCCACTATTGGGAGACAGTAGAACTTTAGAATCTGGGGCCTAGTGGAAGGACCCAATCATTGAGGGTGTGCCCTTGAAGGGGATTTTGGGACCTCAGTCCCTCTCTCTACTTTCTGGCCACCATGGGGTCAGCAGCTTGGGTGCAATAGAAACTGACTCCATTATGCTGAAAACATGTTACTCCCTACCATGATATTCTGCCTCTCTGCTGGCCCAAAACACTGGAACCTAGAGACTATGTGTTTTAGTTAGCTTTTCATTCCCATGACCAACACCTGACAATAACAACTTAGGAGGAAAAGTCTCATGATTTCAGAGGTCTCATTCCATGGGTGGCAGACTCCACTGCTCTGGACCACATGATAAGGCAGAAACATCATGACAGAAAGGTGTAAAAATAAAAAAGGAAATCAGTTGAGCAAATTTTAACAGTTGAAAATCAGAGAGATAGATATATATAGAGAGAGGAGCCAGAGACAAGATATAGTCCAAGGACATGCCCCCCCCATGACTTACTGGTCACACCCCACCTCCATACAGTTACCATCCAGTAGCCCATTAGAATCATTAACCCACCAATGAGTTAATCAACGAATGAGGTTACAGCTCTCAAAATCCATTTTTTTTCACCTCTGAACATTTGCTGCATTGTCTAAGACGTAAGTTTTCTGGGGGATATTTCAAATCCAAATTATAACACCATGGATATAAACCTCTAAAATTATGAGCCAAAGTAAAGCATTCCTCCTTATAAGTTGATTACTCCAGTGTTTTGGTACAGCAATGGAAAGCAAATACAGAAAGCATATTATTTTTTGCTCATATATTGTACAAGATTTCCTCTCCAACACATATCAGTATAAACACTTTAAAAAAATTTTACAAAATACTCATTCTCATTATTAAACACTGCTATTTCATTTTGTGGACACTTTATTTCACCAGTCAAGAATTATTAAGTCTCCCACAGTTTCATAAATGCTGGAAAAAACTTTGTTATCCCTCATAGCATGGAAAGAAGCATAAAATCAGCATAATGGAATCAGTTCCCATTGCCCACAAGTAATAGAGGAGCAAAGAGGGAAGGACCAGATTGGTTCCAGTATGTGCAATGACTTTCTTTTTAGAAGAATAAATCTAGTAATTCTTGTAGTCTATATTTTACAGGACAATTAACATGTCTTCCCTTTGTTTGATCGAAGACCAACTGATTCGTTTTTAAGGCTGTTTGTCATATAAACACAATTAATTAAAAGCATAATCTTAAAAACAACCAGTGCTTTCTATATAAGACTTGCATGAATATAAAAGACCTATGAAAATTGTCTTCAGATATTTTTGTGTTGGTCGACTTTTTGATGTTGTGACAAAAATGCTTTAGAAGAACAATTTAGAAGAAAAAAGATTTCAGAGGTTTCTCTTCATGATAGCAGACTCCCTTGCCTTGGACTGGAGGTGAGGCAGAACCTCATGATGGAAATGTACAACAGAGGAAAGCTTCTCTGTGCACAGTAGCTGAAACAGAGAGAGAGAAAGAGAGGGAGAGGGCTATAGAGGTGGAAAAAGAGAGGGAGGAACTTGTGACGAAATATATTCCTCAGGATGTACTTGCTTCAACCATGCTACACTTGAAAACTGTTTCTACCACCTCCCAGCAGTACAATCAGCTACCAATGGATTAATATATTGATGAGGTTATATCCTTCATGATCCAATCTCTTCCTAAAAGTCCCAACTCTGAACATTCCTACATTGGGAAACAGCCTTCAAACAGGAAACTTTGGGGCACTTTCCAGATTCAAACTCCAACAGTTTAATTTTAACTTGACTTACTAATGTAACACTGTATATTGCACTGACCTTTAAATGTTAGAAAGAATTGAAGTAAACAACTTCTAGCTAACAAAATTGCTTAGTTGCTAGTCAAATTGAGGGTCTTTTTTTGTCTTACTACTCATTAAGTTAAACAAAGAAAAAAACATATTCTCATAGTGCTTATATCCCTGCCCTATCCATTCTCAATCCAAGAATTAGAATTGTGTATATAAAGAAAGAATGGAACTATATATATGAAGAGGAATCTCAGGGGTCTTCCTGGTCTTTAGTGATGTTTGTCAACATAAACTAGCCTCCTTCTCAACAAATACAATCATTACAGTATTTGTATTTGTTTTATTTAATGACAAAAGTTAGCTTAAGTCATCAACTGCATATGAATAATTACTTGGGATGTAGCTTCTTTCTAATTGCACTGTTAGTCTCATTCCTTGATTAAAATGTAAGAATTAGCTGAACATGGTGGGGTATGCCGGTAATCCCAGTGGCTCTGGAAGCTTAGGCAGGAGGATTCCAAGTTCAAAGGTAGCCTCAGCAATTTAGTGAGGTACTTAGCAACTCAGCGAGACCATTTCTTTAAATAAAATATTTAAAAAGCTGAGGTGTGATTTAGTGGTTGAGTGCATCTGGGTTCAATCCCCAGTACCAAAAAAAAATTAAGAATTATTTTTCCATTTTCTACAGTGATTTAGTAGAAGTAGAGAGCTCCTATCAAATTAAATTTCTCCTTATTTATTAACTCTTGAGTACTTTTGAATTTTGAAATAATCTGAGACAGTTTAAAAGACTTATAGAACTTTGCAAGATCTTCTAAAGATATTCATTTATACAATGAATGTCTTCATTCACTTCTCATAAAGAATATGAACTTGTATTCCAAAATGTTGTTTTCCACATTATGGACATTAAAATAGTACAAAGATATTCTCCCATGATACATTAAAAGCTATGAAAACAATTTTCTGTTGAATTGGTAGCACTAGAAAAAAATAGAATTCAATTTTGTTGACTACATCAGCTACTTTTGCAAACGTTTCAAATAGTAATTTTTGAAGCCATAATGAAGGAGTGTTTTAGTTTTTAAAATAATAAACATAAGAAAAACTGAAAGTTAAAAAAAATATAAGAAGAAGTTACTTTAAAAGCAAATAAATTTTGGTGCTAAAAATCAAAAAAATTTTGGTTAAGACCCAAGGAATCAGATATCAAAGTATGATGACAGAGAACATTGTAGAAACTTGTAAAATGGTGTTGGAGAAGAGGCTAGATATAAACCCTTTATGTGTCAAGGCATTTATACAGTCATGGAAAAAGAGTATCAAAGATTAGAAAAGGAGCTGGGCGTGGCCTTGCATGCCTGTAATCCCCATAGCTCAGGAGATCCAGGCAGGAAGATCCAGCCTCAGCAACAGTGAGTAGAAAAACAACTCACTGAGAACCCTGTCTCTAAAGAAAATACAGTAAAGGGATGGGAATGTGGCTCATTGATAGAGTGTCCCTGAGTTCAATCCCAGGTAAGAAAGAAAAGAATAACAAGGTTAGAAAAGGAAAGATTTTGTTTTGTATGGTTGGGGAGAGGGAAAGAAGAGAAAGAGTTACAGCTGAGCTTCCTACAGAATTCTAAACACATGCCCCTCGAGTGTGGAGGAGGGATCAAGAGTTCTGATCCTCCTGTTGGTGAAATCTAAAAGGTGAGACACAGCCTGGCTCACTGCTATAGCAGCAAGCTAGAAAAAGGTGGCTGGCTTGAGTGAACCTGTACTTCAAAAGTTCACTGCCTCAAAGGGTTACATAAATGTTGCTGGTGTCTTGTGCAAGAGTGAGTCAGAATGAGGTAACACTAGCTCTTGCCCAACAGAACCTACTAGAAGGGTCAGAATGCCTCAGTAAAGAGAAGACATAGGTATTACTGAGTTACTAGATACTGTGCAATTAAGAAGCAACTTTCTAGAGGATAATAGCGATGTTATGCCAGTTGAATAAATATGCCAATTAATTAAATATGCCAGTATTTTCTGCCTCCATTTCCTATCCTCCAACCCTGTGTTTCATCTCTGGACAACCAGAACTAAAGAATCATTGTAGAGTTGAAAAAGGGCAGAGAAAATGAGTTCAACCACAGTCTCTTTCTTGTCTGCAAGCTTTATGCTTTAACAAGATCTTGTTGCTAGAAGGATAGTTGTTGAAACTAAATAAAATTTCACTTCTTGAACAATTCCACGGAACTCGGCTTCAAAATAATTAAATCAAGTTTCTTTGTGAAAGTCACAGGACTTTCTATTTCTGAAAAGTGATTAGAATTTTCAAGACACTTGCCAATGTTTTATCTAGTTGCAGAAGACTTACCTGTTCAATTGAATGAATTAAAAAGAATGGGTGAGTAGCAAAACAGTATTGTTAGGATTTGATGAATCCTGGCTATTGGCTAAAATAAATCACTGTATTTATTTTAAAAATGATTGAAAACATCATTCTCCTAGTCTTTTTTTACTTGAATTAAAATATCTTGAGCACTAAATTAGAAAATATTCAAACATATCTTTCTTATCCGCTGCATGATCATGATCGCAGACTTCCTAAAATTCAATTCTCCTTTGCTTCATAGACATCTGCAATTTAAAATGTTGAATGCCTTCCTGTGCCTACAGTTCTACTCAGGTCATATCAAAGCAGCAGCACATTGAATGTAGCAAAAGTTTTATTTTTATTGAATGACGGGGGAGGCATTCTTGTACTCAAAGTATCAAAGTATCTCACCTCATTTAAAGACTAGCCGCAAATCTATATTTTAAAAAGTGAGATACAGGATAACATGTTATGTAAGTTTTTTGTTCCTTTTCTCTTTCCCTCTCTTTCTTGATTAGGAAAGTGCTGAAAACACTGAAGGAAGGAGAGAAGCATTAAGTGCCTGTCTAAACAGTGAACATGTGTACAAGTGTCACTAGTTCTTTCTTTCTCTAGATAGTGTCATTAAATACTTCTGGAATATGCTTTCAAATGTCATAGAATTTCTGCAGGAGACACATTTTATTTTGAATATTTTCATATTCCTTGGTTCTCTAAATGACACAGATGTATCAGAGATGAATTTGGCCACCCTACTGCCTTTGTGCAAATAGAACATCATTAACTCTGTGCGGACCCATGTAAAAAAGTTTTGTGTGTTTCTATTAAGACAAATGTTTACAAATATCTGGGTCTGCAGATCATGAAGCAGCAATCTGCATGCATCATCAGTGAAAATAATAGAAATTAATAATTCCTGAAGAAATCTTTACCCCAGTTTCCCTGTGACTGAACACACTAAAGTAATTAATTCTTGTATTTTCCTGGATTAACCCTGTTATTTTTTCAGGAAAGCACAAGGTTTTGTGACACCGAGTTTGGTTAAAACTCAATCATTCATTTGCGTATGTGTGCATACATAATCAGTGTCTGTGTTTCCTTGAAGATGCTTCCTTGCTTAGTTTGCTCCTGCTCCTGCTATCCTGTCAATGTCAGGGAATTCCAGGTAAATATTTTAGTTAATAAAGAAAAATGAATGCTAACCAGAGTCATTTAATATAAATTTGGATCAGAGGTTGATAAACTATGGCTTTCAGTCCCCATTCAAACTGTTGCCTATTAAGTTTTATTAGTATATAGCACTGATTTGTTTGCATGCTGTTTGTGACTTTTTAAGGCAATAATGGCAAGATTGAGTAGATATGGCAGAAGCTGTAAGGCTCACAGAACCTGAAGTATTTATGTTATGGGCCAGGCAATGACAAAACAGACTCCATTTTACCCTGAGACTCTATGTCATGTAAGACATGCTTCTCCTATAAGAAAACTCTGCTTCTGCAATCCTGATCCTGCTTAGAAACACAAATCTGTCTGTTCTGCTTATACAGTGTAAAATCATTCTCTTTTTTTGTTCCTGTTGTTCTGGTGCAATGTATCCTAACTGCATAGAATGGTAATGTTTGTCTAGAGCTTAGTAACAATTGTTTAACTTGTACTGAACTAGGGTGGTTTTGACCCACTTCCACTTCTGCTCATAATTTTAGATCTCATGATTTTTGTTTATGGTTTTGAATCATAGCAATAGCCACTTATAATTAATGTACTGACATACTTTGTGTTTTTGGACTATAAAAGATTTGCTCTAACCCCTGAAGGGGATTGAGGAATGCAGGCTTGCAGCTTGCCCTTATCCCATCAGTTGATGAATAAAAATGATTCCATCTTCTGCCTCACAATCAACTTGGTGATTAATTCAATCTCACAATAACACTACCTGGCTCTTCATAGGAAATAGTTGTGTTTTAGTCAGGTTTGTAACAGTTTGACTAAAAGACCAAACAAGTATAACTTCAGGGAAAAAATGTTTATTTGGGTTCACAGTTTCAGAGGTACAATCCATGGACATCCAACTCTATAAGTAAGGGCTTGAGATAAGGCTGAACACTATGGCAGAAGGTCATGGTAGAAGGAACCAGTTCAGAATATAGCAACAAGGAAGCAAAAGGGAGAAAGAACCCTGCTTATCAGGGACAAAACAAAAACTAAAAAATTGTCTCTCCAGTGATTTACTTCCTCCAGTGACATGTTACCTCCCTACATTACCATCCACTTGATCCCTATCAGTGCATTAATTCATGAATCCAATCAATTGATTAGGTTACAATTTTCTCATCATTTAATCATTTCACCTCTAAAAGTTTTTGCATTGTTTCACAGAGGAAGTTTTGAGGAATGCCTCATATCTAAATTGTTAACATTCACTCAATACTCCCCAAACTTCATAAACATCTCACAAGCAAAATGCATTAAATCTATTTTCAAGAGTCCCATAATCTTAACATTTTTAGCAACCTTCAAAGGTACACTCATACATTGCTGGTAGGGTTCCAAATTTGTGCAGCCACTCTGGAAAGTAGTATGGAGATTCCTTAGAAAACTCAGAATGGAGTCACCATTTTACCCAGCTATCCTACTCCTTGGTCTACACCCAAAGGACTTAAAATCAGCATTCTATAGTGACACAGCTACATCAATGTTTATAGCACCTCAACTCACAATAGGTAGATTGTGGAACCAACCTAGATGCCCTTCAATAGATGAATGGATAAAGAAGATATCATATATACACACAATGGAATATTATTCAGCTATAAAGAAGAATAAAAGTATGGCATTTGCAGGTAAATGGATGGAGTTGGAGAACATTATGCTAAGTGGGATAAGTCATTCCCAAAAAACCAAAGGCCGAATGATTTCTCTGATAAGTGGATGATGATACATAATGGTGGGGGGAGGTAAGGGAAGAATGGAAGAAGAAGGAATTGTGTAGAGGGATATGAGGGGTGGGGAGGGAATGGGGGGAAGGAAAGATAATAGAATGAGACAAACGTCACTACCCTAGGTACATGTATGATTATAGAAATGGTATGACTCTATTTCATGTACAATCAGAGAAACAATAGTGGAAAAATAAGTGGAAAAAAAAGTCCAAGTTCAATGTCTCCTGTAAGACTCAAGGCAAATTCTGTGAGCCACTATAAAAATCAAAAGCAACTTACATATATTCAATATATAATGACACAAAGTAAACATGGAGCAGTAGGGACATAGAAAAAAGGGTTGGTACTAAAGTAAGATGAAAATCTGCTGGACAAATAATTCCTATTGCTCCTGGGATACATGGTGTTATGATGTTCTCTCGAAGGACTTGTGTAACTCAGATGTTATGGCCTTGCTGGTTGCAGGTCACATCTATCTTGGTTTGTTTCAACTCAATTCATGTAGCCTTTCCATGCTACTAACATCTCTTAATCTCAGGGTTCTCCACTACAACTTCTCTTCTCAAATCTTCACACATCACCATCTCAGGGGAAGTCCACAAGGACTTCAACTCTGCTACAATTTTCCTGCCCTCTCAGGCATTTTTTTAACATTTTGATGGAAGCCTTCATGATCCCTAAATCCAGCATTCTGCAATCCTGAAGAACCAGCACCATATGGTTTATACCAAGATGTGCCACCATTGAGCACCAGTCAAGCCTTTAGAGACCATGGTGATAGCAACCTTTGCCTATCTGGGTAGTTGAGCAGAGGGAAACAAATTTTTATGTCCCCCATGCAAGCAGGGTACCTCCATGGTCTCTTCTAAGGAGCTTTTTACCTTTACATCTTTGAGTCTGAGATGGGTGGTTCTGCCAGTCTCTGAGATGCCCTCAAGCCATCTTTCCTACTGTTTGGTTAAAGAATTTAGCATCTCTTTTGTGGCTATGATCTCCTTAACAATAATATCTTTCTATACCACAATTATTCTTGCACTTTACTGACCAAATTTCAAGGTTTTCTACTTGGATTTCTGCTTCTGATTATGAGGGTAATCTTGGCTAAAAGCTGCTAACAATATCCACAGCCCCCGCATGAGTGCTCTGCTGACTAAAATCTCTTCCAGCAGATTAGTCCATTACCTGTAAATTGAGACTCATAAAAAGTTTCAGCACATGAGCAGAATATAGACAACTTCTTTGACAAAACATAATATGAATGGCTTGTAGTCCAATTTCCAATAGAATCATCCATCACCTCCGAAGTCTCATAAAAATAGTTAACTTTCCACAGTAGTATAATCAGTGTGTTCTTATGAGCTCTTACATGAATTAACTCATAAGCTCTCCTTACAACATTCTAAAGCTTCTCCAGTTTGCTTCTCTAAACTTTTCAAAATTATTCCTACAAACTCCAAAATTTTCCCAAGACTTCTGAACCACTACAGTCAGGCTAGTCATAGCAACGACCTCACTTCTAAGTACCAATTTCTTTTTAAATCAGTTTTGCCTCATTGTGACTAAAGGATTGGTCAAGGACAACTTAGAGCTGAAAGTTTACTTGGACTCTTGGTTTCAGAAGTTCAGTCCATGATTAGTCTGCTCCATAGTTCTGGGCACAAGTAACACAGAACAGATAATTACAGGGAAATTATTACATACACTCTCAATACACTGAACTTCCTGTGGGAAAGTTCAGAAAAAAAAAAAAAGATTTAGATAAATTGCAAAAAGTAGGAACTGAAAATTTTAGGATGAAGATAAAATAAAATCTTAGAAAAATAGATTTTAATACTGTCAGGAAGGAAATTATAGGGTTTGATATGCTCCAATTAAGTCTTAGGTTTAAATGACAAAGATCTACAAAATCAGGTCACTCTTTCTATTTTGAGATCATTAGAAAAGAAGTCCCTGTAACTAATTGAGCAGAAAGTCTAGTCCTCTCCCAGGTGTTTACACCTATCATTAATAAGTGTTCTTGGCAACTGCCTCTGCAGGCTTTGAGGCACTGACTGCAAAAACTCCTTCTATCATCCAAGAATTACCTAGTCTTGCAGTGCAGGTGCTTGCTACCAATTCAAGGCCAGGAATGTTTCCCATGATGCAAAAGAAGAGGTTCTGTCTGCTCTGCAATAATTCATTGGGGTATAGGGTTACACACTCAGTGGCAGGATAAAATTATTAATAGTACTCATTTCACTTTCAAAGTGTTCCTATCATATGACATATTGCATGGTTCCTACTGTGTGCACATCATTAGAAAACTGCCTGTGACTCAAAAGCTCAGACAACATTGTTAGAAAACTATTAAATCACATGCAGACATGCAGCTGTTTTGCCAGGTTATGTCTGTAAAAATAAGTGGAATTCTAGGCATAAAATACTACCATTCTCCTATAATGTAGTCTTATGTAAACACAGGATTTTCTGATCATTTTTTTCTCAGTTTCCCTGTTATCCTCTGATCATTTGGCCTCTATCAAAGATGGTACATACTTGAGGCATACTTGGTTGCACTAACAAACTCCACATTTCTTTTTTTTTTATTATCTTTATTTTATTTGTTCTAACTAGTTGTACATGGCAGTAGAATGCATTTATACATTTTGATAGATTATAAATAAATGGAGTGTTATCTCTCATTTTTCTGATTATACATACTGCAGGATCATATCAGTCATGCAATCATAAATGTACCTGAGGTAATAATGTCTGTTTCACTCTACATTTCTGCCAGAAAAAAATATTGTTTTTATTGGTAAACTTTCAGATAAATACATACATAGAAGAGAATAGCAATCCAATTTTAACAGTCATTATAAGCTAAAACTTGGACAGATATTTGCCATAATGTCCAGTTATAAAATTTTGCCCTTTCATCCATTAGAAGGCTCATGATGTAATAAATAAATAAGTAACCTATAAATAAATAACCCATTCTATTACTTCTGTACAGAACTATGAAAAAGTCTGGTCCAAAGGGAAGCTATAGTCTTCCTAGTTTCAAAGGTAGAAACTAGATGAAAAAAATGTCCAATTGAAATATTTCTAATCCCAAAAATAAAAAATGGAAACTTCATGAGATATCCACTAATATTATGGTGGATAGTAATTTGGTGATAAGCTTTCTGGTTTTACAGTTCCTGGAATTACAATTTTTACAAAATTTGAGTAGTGAGGAAGTCCAAAGAGAAGATTGTGGTGGGTAATGGTGCTTCTAGACATTTTCTTTTGTTAGACTTTTTTTGGAGAGTTCTGGGAATAGAGCCTGAGGTATAGCATAGCATAGGCAAGTGCTTTGTTAACAAAACTGCATCTTCAGTCCAGGAAAAGTAGATAAAACACTAAAAATTTTCCTTGAACTGTAGAACAAAAGCTACATTAAGATGAGAGGTTAAGTACAACCACATGAAGAAAAAAAAAAGCAGTCAGGTTATTCATGTTCTAACCTCATTCAATCATCTTGATTCCCTTAAAAACTAGGTCTGCTATTGAGAGATGACACAACATGATTTTCAGTTACAGTTGAAGGTTATTTATGCTGCATATGAAATAATAATTGGTATTAAAGATATAAAGATATTAGCATAGGAAAATATAGTTTTGATATAAGACTTATGAGTGCTAAGAATAATATATATTTGAAAATACACATGGTAAATGGGATGATAGAGTAAATGTAAGAAGTGAACTCCAACACTGGTAATAATTCTACATTTCCTGAGAAATTTCTCATATCTACAGGAAGAATATCCAAAGTCTGATTTCATTAATTTGGTGCTTTCATAAGGAGAGTACCATCTTTTTCTGTATGCTAAGGATAAGAAAGTTAAGGAAAAGGAAAATTCACTCATTTGTCACAGGGAACTCATGAAATCAGAGATCCAAAGCTGGGTCTCCTGATTAAAAGCTAGTGGAGCATCTACTGTGATATGCAGAACATATACATTCATAGCCAAGGAGAATGTTTTGCAGTGCTTAATATGCTTCCTGACACATCAAGAATGTTAAGAGTCAAGCAAGCTCTCCAGAGAGAATGGACTGATGGTAAAAGCTCTGGGAAAGCACAGAGCATCACACACATTATTCATTCTCATGGTTTCACTTTCAAGGAGCTCCGAAGATGAAGTTGAATGGGCTAAAACTTAAGACATATGTCAGTTCAGTTTCTAAAGAAGGACATTGAAATTACTCAATTGCTGGATAAAGAATGGCTGAGGGAGTGTAAGTTTTAATGGAAAGGAAGCACTTTGGAACAGCAAGAAGTATAAGGCAACACTTGTCAGACAAATCATAAATACTGAATGGCAGGTTAGACATTCTTTTTAATTTGGGGGGATAATTTTTTTTTAAACAAGACACTTTCAGTTATTTTAAATTTAAAAAATCCTTAAAATATAATCGTTCAATAAATAAAAGAACTGGTGACAAAATTCTCTTCCAGCACCTATCTTAAGATATGTTTTAAGTATAAGTCTTTCTTGCTACATAAATATTAGATAACAAAATACATGATATATACCTGAGAAGTTTTGGATTTTGCTTTTGAAAGCCTCCTGGTTGGACCTAATGCTGTTGTTTCTTTGTTTTCTTTCATGAAACAATTTGAAAACTAATTTCCTTGCTGTCCCCATTTTATTATAAATTTGACATATGTATAAGTGTTTATTTCACCTGAAAAAAGAGTCTATAATTGTCGGGGTACCGTGGACCCCATCCTAGCCTGGCACTGAACCGGGGCAGCCTGGGTTGCAACATCAAGGACTTCAGTATGGCACCTGGCACTGAGCCGGGGCAGCCTGGGTTGCAACATCAAGGACTTCAGTATGGCACCTGGCACTGAGCCGGGGCTCCTGGTTTGCAACATCAAGAACTTCCACACTGGCACTGAGCCGGGGCAACCTGGTTTGCAACAAACAGCTGACACTGCTTAAGGAAGTTGCCCCGGCACTAAGCCAGTGCCAAAATGGACTGCCCTGATTGGACAAGGTGACTCATGCTCGCTGCGCCCTTATTGTATTACATTGTTATCATGCTTATTGTATTACATTATTAAGGTGACTCATGCTCGCTGCATTACATTATTATCATGCTCTCCCCACATGCTCTGTAACCTGATTGGCTCATGATTCATATAAAAATGACTGTAACTGCCTTGTAAAATCATCATCATCTGAGGATAAAGAGCTCTGATGAACAACTGATGTGTCGTGTCTCTCTCTGCGGGGCAGAAGGAACGCGACAATAATGACTCACAAGAAAAGCTACATGGAAAAAATGCATATACCATTTGCCAAAATAAGTTTTGAAATCAATTAATTGATAGTTAAGGAAAAAGAATTCATGCATATGAAAATAAAATGCATAAAACTTGTTATTTTCTTGTCTCATTAGAAAGCAAAAGAGTGAAACAGAAAACCAAGAAAATACCTTAGTGTATATGCACAAAAAAGTTCAAAATTAAATTTCAGGACTTGGACTCACACTCCTAGTTAAGTAGCTTCATAAATCAAAGGGAGGCTAGAGGGAGTTAGGGTGTGATGTCTAAGGTAATCAATTTCCAAGAAAATATTCACAAGCACTGGTTGAAAGCAAAGAATCACGTATGGTTTTAGGTTTTGAGTGGTACAGAGCAAAGTGAAACCAATGAACTGCAAAGTAAAACAGGAACAAAATTTCTAATCTTTTATGTTTAGGTAAACTGTGAGAAAAGGGTAGCACAAACATACTCACAACAAGATTATGAAAGAGGAAATAGCAAATAAAAATAAAATTGAATAGAATTCTGATTTGTCAGGGCAAAGTGCTGAAGATCCTACATGTATCACCTCCTTACTCCTTACAAAGTTGTGACTAATGACCTGTTTAGAAGTATTTAATTGCAGAGATGTATAATAAATTTAACTGGATCTTTCATGTAGAAAATTGTAACACAAAAAGCCAATTACTAAATTTGTTTAATTAAATTAAGCAACTCTTTGTGAACCCCAGCAGTAGATATATTTGTATTTTGAACATTGGAATACAATAAGGAGCTCATGATTGAACATACTTGAAATTAGGTAAGCACAATACAAAATTTTATGTTATTATGATAAGTTATATTTGCATTTCATAAGTGAATAGATATTTCCAATTCAGCAGTGGACGGTCTAGGTAGTTTGAGATGTAGGTTGATAGAAGAATTTTTAGAACCTCCAAGAGAGGTGTTATGGAGCAGGCAACAACTGATCTCCAAAAGTGATGATAGGAACTTGGCATTTAAATCAACTCTTAGAGAAGAGAAAAAGAGGACATTCGCTAAAGAGGAAGCTGCATTTGTAAAGAATAGATGCTCAAATAAATATGTACTTTTGGCAAAATTCTAAGATGTTCAAAACACCAGAAGAAACATAGAAAAAAAAAGATTTGGGAGGCAGAAGAAATGATGTGAAAGTGTTTCAAATGTGGTCTTCATGAGGGAAAAACTGAGCATCATGAAGGGATTGTATGAATTCTCTGGAAAATGTGTTGTATTTCTAGAACATTTAAAGCAAAGGAGGGAAATCATCACATTTTATTTTGCTAGATGTTGATGATAATATGGAAATATACTGAGTATGCAGAGAACTTTAGGAAAGAAATCTATAAAGATGTTGTCAAGGCCATCAGGACACGAAGTAAGGAAACTGCAGTTATGGAGATATAAAGACAAAATAAAGACTTATTTTGTAATTAACAGCTACTGAACTTGGGCAATTAAGAAAGGGGAGTACTCAGGACTACTGTGGATATGATTTGGTGCAAAATGGGGCACCAATATAAACTTTGGTCAATTTAAATAATTTTTCAAGCCATTTTAATAAGAATTACTGAATCTGAGCTCCAGACTTATGTTGGTAGTAGATGGGGACCACTCATTCCCAGAATATGTTTACATCCATACTAACATGTGTATAGGTCTGCACCAGCCAAGGATATTTAATTCATAATTTTGCTAATGCAATCTAGCAATCTGTTGAGAATGACTGACTCTATAATCCATAAGAATTATATGCAAATTATCCTAGAGTTGATTTGAGAATAATTATAAGCAATAAACTATAATCCATATAGTTTCTAATGTATAACAAATAATAAAAATATAATAGTTTCTGTTTAGAATACTAATATGTAGGTATTCATTGCTGCATTTACTATTTATAACACAGTACTAGGATAGATTGTGAATCCCTTTCTTCATAATCATTATTATTTGCAAAATGCTCTACTTTGCCTAAAAATATTTCTAGCACTTTTCTCAATAATTTATAAATTTGTTTATTGTCTTTTTAAGCTCTGAAAACATTGTGTTTGCTCTCACTCTCTTAACTGGAATTTTGTATAGGGTGGTATATTCTCTCTCTTTCTCTTTAAAATTCTCATTCTACTTCGGTGCTTCCTCTTTTGTTCCCATCTCCCCATCCTTCTTCCCCTTCTCTTCCTTTCTTCCTCTACTTCTTTTCTACTAAATAATCTTATTTATCTAATTTATCTTATTTTGAGTATCCATATCTTGGGCACTCTATATTTCTTAGTCTATATTGTCCTCTTTTATAGATACCTCACATATTTACCAGAAAAAAATTAATTGAGACTAGATTTTAAACAAAAAACACACTTCCTATTGGTCAGCTCTATTATAATTTGCATTAATGCTTTTTAGTGCAAGTACCAAGAATACAATTTAAGTCTCAAGCAAAGGGAAAAAAGGAAATCATTGTATCAAGTCATAAATTCATTAAGAATGATTTTGGCAAGGCCAAAAGATGTATTAATGCTTCAGGCAGCAGGAATATTTTAACTTAATTTTGTCTTCATATTTGCTTTTGCATATGCTTTTTTTATTGTGTGTGTATAGCTTTATTCTATTAGATCCTGTGTTTCTACAAGTTGAAAATGAGAGTCACATTTTATTGCATTTTTATTTGGACAACCTCATGATGAGGAAGTATAGGAACTTCTTCCTTTCCACATCCCAGTTCTCCTGCATTCACCTGTATGTGCCAGGGAGAATGGACACATTAATTTTTTAGACTTTATCCTGCCTGCCTTTGTAAACTAGGTTATCCCATTTCAAAACCCTCCTTAGGGTGATACTTATAGAGTACAATATGAAATCTCTCAAAATAGGTTGATATGGATGAATCAAAAAGAAATGTCCATCTTGTCTTACAGCAGTACTTACCTTACTGTATATTAGAGATTCCATGTGACCTTTTCAGGCATTAAACTGCCATCAGTAAGAAGAGAGAATGAAAGAAGAAGGGCTGGTAGTTGTTATAAAGTGAATGAGATGGACTTTATAGACCTGAGATGTTTGAGATGATAAAGAGCATGAAGTGATAGATGTTCTGTAGACTTTGAAGTTATGGTTAGACTTAAGAGTCAACAGCATATAGGGTACAACTGGAAGAATTCAGCTCTGAAATCTCTCCTACCTGACTGAATGCTTTGTAGTAGCTGTTTTCATGAGTGTCTGATGAATAGCTGGGGCAAAAGTTGTGAAGATCTGAAGTTTCTACTTCAGCTTCAAATTTTTCTTATATACTTTCATGTAATATATAGTTATGAAGAACTGAAGAGAATGAGATTATAATTTAAATTCTCAGAGGAGACTTTATTGTGGACTACAAGGTAAATGTTAGTCAACTTTGGATGAACTAGTGTTGGCATAACAAAATGAAAAGTTTTGATACCTACAGTCAAGAAGTAAGAAATATTTGTCAAAAATTTACAATTAAAAGAGAACAGACTGAATACTTTGAATTAAAAGGACCCTAAAGTGAGCAGGAAAACATTTGAAAAAATAATAAAAAAGTATGATCTAAGAATAGTTCCTCAGAATGGGAGTTAACAGAGGCAGAAGTATAACTTAATTCTGAATTTCAGGGTTTCTCTTGGTTTGAGAGAAAACTCTCCTGATTTGGATCCATCAAATAGACATGTCTGAGCACTATGACTGAGGGGTGTTATGTTTTAGGTTTTAATTTAAAGGTTTCGGGGGAGACACCAGGAAAATTTTAGGAGAAGGCAGTGAACAGCTGTTTCTGAAGAGATCCTCAAACATGATTTTCTTATCTGGCTATCATCTAAGAAGATGGATCTCCAAAATTTAACTGAGTGGATTTATAGCACTTTTTTGAAAAACAATGAAACGCTAAAGATGTTCTCAAGTTTTTGGAATATATTTCCCAAAAGAAAAAACTTCTCTGCCTCAAAAAATAGAATAAAAAGTAAATGAGGCTGAAACTTGTGAAATTAAATTCTTAATAGAGATTTCAGATGATTAAAGTGTGAATGAGAGATTTTGTTTAATAATGTTTTACATGTCTTTGAACCACTATACCACACTGCTTTTCAAACATAATTTAGATTTTAATTCTTTGGAGGATGTTTTTCTCAGACCTGATAAAACAGTGATTACAAAAATCAGAGCATTAATAAAGTTCAGTGATCAAGGAACTTCTCAAATTTAGAAAGAAAATTTGAGCCAGCATGTTGATGGAAACTTCTGGATTTGGGTTTCAGAGTTTGTTTACTGTCAGAACTGTTAGTCTGCTTAGTTGCTTGGAGTTAACTATTTCTAGATTGTCAGGAGCTGAAAATAAGCATTTTGATTAAATTTTAGTTGTAAACCCTATTGAGCAATTCAAATGATATTTTCAATGTTAAAAAAATTGCACTTTGTTGATTGGATTATTAATTCAGTCAGAATGACCACACTATATGAACAAGTAAATAGTTAATAATTTTTCTCAAGATGGATAATAATTTTGTAACTGATTATATGTGATCTAATATTTACATTGGAAGGACAACTTCTAATACTAGTGAGTCTGTATTTTGTGAATTAGCTCCCCATGGCTGTTGTAACAAATCATCATAATCAGAAAGACTTAAAACATTGCAACTTTAACATCTTATGTTCTGTGGGTCAGAAATATGATATAAGACCCAGTGGGCTAAAATCAAGGTGCTGGTGGGACGGTGTTCTACCTGAATTCTTCCAAGCAGAAATTTGGAATTTATTTATTTAATTATTGATTCATTCATTAATTCATTCATTCACCTTTCTTACTATCTTCTTCTTTTCTTTCATTTTTTCCTTTTTTTTCCCTCTCTTAGGGGATGCCTGCTTTCCTTTGCCTCTGACTGTAATCATCATACATTTTCAAAGTCATGTGGCCGACAGGATTTGCCTAAGATTTATTTTTCCAGGTCTTTGCTTTTAGAGTCAAATCTCCTTCTTTGACTCTCTTAAATTTCTTTGGGATTATAGTAGACCTCTCTTTATTTTCCCTAGGATTTATTTTCCAAGTTATGATTTCTATGTGTTTTCTTATGTTATTTCTGCATTAATATATAACTAATTTATTCTGCACCTCCTGCTCCCTCTCTCTTCCCACCTCCCCTACTCTCAATTTCAGTTCTCTTCATACTATCAATTCTGCTTATTCTATTTCCTCAGTTTTAGAGTTGATTAAAACAAATTATAGGTGAGGATTAAAAATAAATATTCATGTTTCTTTCATGTACCCTAAAATCAAATTTTATTTGCTAAGTAATAAAAAATAAAATTCTCTTAGATAAGGGAAAATAATTGTATTAAATCAAGGCAATGAGTTATCTCAAAAGTGTACATTGCTATTTTTGATTGGGGCATGCTGGTTCAGAAAAAATTTATTATTAAAATTATTTTATATGTAATCTTGATTATGGAAAATTTTGTAGGACTTTAAAACACCATTTAGAGCTTGATTACATTTTATAGTCTCTAAAGGCTCGTACTATTCCAACTATTTCCAGATGACAAGAAAGTTCTCCAGAACGCATGACTTGTTAGCAGGTCATGGCTCTAAGTATTTGCATGTGGCAATTATTCTAAAGAAACTTTTCTCAAAAAAGTGAAAACAAACAAACAACACCCTACAAACTGAGACCATTAACAGACCTCCTTCTCTTTCTTTACATGAATATTAGCCATTGTAGAGAACAGTCTCCAATTTAGATTTCAGGAAGGTTTCCATTTAACAATGTTAACAACGTTAACATTGTTCTTAACAATGTTCTTTCTTTGATGAGCTCTTCATGTTCTCATTATCACACCGCATTTTTAATGAGTCCTGTTTACTGTCTGCTAACTCTGCCTATATAGTCCCTGGATGAGAATTACTGTGAAATAATTCTCCACTAAGATGCTCTCATCCTCAGCATTTCAAATGATGCTTAGTATTCAATCACCATAAGCAATAGGTGCGGCGAGGAGGAGCAAGCCAAGACTCAAAAAGTTGATATTTTTGCTTCTGTAATAGCACATGCATCTTCTGATGAATAGCCACAGCAAAGATCATTCTCATTATTAGAGTAGAGTACCAGTCCTACCATCTATGGTACCTTTTTTTTTTTAACAAATGCATAACAGAAGCCAGTTAATGGTCCTTATATATCAATGCCAGTGGCATTTACGCAAGGGCAGATACATGTTTCTAGTGTAACCTTAATTGATAGAAGTGGTAGGTACTCAGAATCAATCAGTGGATTTCCATGGATTCGAAAGGGAATTCTAATATAATTCTAATGAATTCTAGTGGCTGACATTTGTGCAGATTAAAGGTTGTCAGAAGTCCTGCAAAGAGTAGAAACAGGGGTAAAGTCTCCTTTTAGGATTTTTAAAAGGCTTTTGTTTTTCATGATGTTAAATCCAGATAAGGTTTTGAAAATCTGGGGTGGTGTTCGTGTGTGTGTGTGTGTGTGTGTGTGTGTGTGTGTGTAAAGTGTTAAATAAGTTAATATACATAAATTGATTCTTTTCTTCATCAAAATTCAACTGAGTCAACTTCAGAATACATTGATTGAATTTTCTGATTTTATGTTGCTAATAGAACATTCAGATATTTTATCCCTTTTACACTTGATGTTTTCAGTATATTAAATAATAAAACAATAAGTAATTATTTACAGTTTTCAAAGCACATTTTCATACTTTGTGCTCTTTATTGCAGTACCAACATTTGGTTGCCACATATATATGAAGATCAGAAAAATTAACTTACCCTATCCAAGATCAATACACCTAATCATTTGTATAAATTGGATCTTTTTTGTTTTTTTTCAACTCTTATTTTATTTACTTATTTTATGTGCTGCTGAGGATCAAACCCAACACCTCATGCATTCCATGAAAGAGCTCTACAACTGAGTCACAGCCCCAGACCTGGATGTTTCTTCTTGATCTGCTGCTTGATGAATAC
Source organism: Sciurus carolinensis (assembly GCF_902686445.1). Taxonomy (NCBI): domain Eukaryota; kingdom Metazoa; phylum Chordata; class Mammalia; order Rodentia; family Sciuridae; genus Sciurus; species Sciurus carolinensis. The sequence continues at coordinate 27,553 of NW_025920580.1, read as the reverse complement.
CACAGGCTTTCCATGTTTTCCTGCCACTTGATTACATCTTTGTGGGCCAGAGAGCAAAATGTTACAGCTCTAAGTCATTCGGATTTTCCACCAGAATAAAAACATGCCTGGAGAATGAAGTCTGAGACTTTTCCAGCTCTCAAGATGCAATCTAACCTGGGACTGGAAAACAACAGAATTATTATGCTTTACAAAACGATGAAAGTAAAAGTAAATATTAACTATCTTGTATTGTTTATTTGGAACACTGAAGTGTGTGTGGCAAAGATTTTCTCCCAATCTGTAGGCCTTCTATTCACATTTTTGACAGTTTCCTTTGCTGATAAAAAGCTTTATAGATTGAATCTATTGAAATTATTGATTCCTCCTTTTATTCCTTCTGCTTTGGGAGTCATGTTAAGGAAGTCTGGCCCTAAACTGACATGATAAATACTTGGAACTACTTTTTCTTCTATAAAGTGCAGGGTTTCTGGTCTGATTCCAATGTCCTTGATCCATTTTGAGTTGAGTTTTGTGCAGCGTGAGAGAGGGATTTAGTCTTACTTTTCTGCATATGGATTTCCAGTTTTCCTAGCACCATTTGTTGAAGAGGCTACCTTTTCTCCATTGCATGTTTTGGCACCTCTGGCTAGTATGAGAAAACTATTTATGTGGATTTGTCTCTGTGTCCTTTATTCTGTACCACTGATCTACCTGTCTATTTTGGTACCAATACCATGCTGTTATTATTACTATTTCTCTGTAGTATAGTTGAAGGTGTGGTATTATGATACCCCCCGTTTCGCTCTTCCTGTTAAGGATTGCTTTAGTTATTCTGGGTCTCTTACTCTTCCAATTGATTTTCATGATTGCTTCCTCTATTTCTATGAGGCACATCATTGGGATTTTAATTGGAATTGCATTGAATCTGTATAGCACTTATGGTAGTGTGGCCATTTTGACAATATTAATTCTGCCTATCCAAGAACATGGGAGACCTTTCCAACTTCTAAGCTTTTCTTTAATTTCTTTCTTTAGTATTCTGTAGTTCTCATTGTAGAGCTCTTTCACCTCCTTTGTTGAGAGCAGGGTGGTATCTGTGCTGCTAACTGTCTCAAGGACAAACAGGACTGCTGGGCCCCTGTGCTTACCAAGGTTGTTAAGAGATATTTGTCCGAGGAATGTGCAGTTGCCTGGAGACCTTATCCGTCAAGGACGGGAGCGGGGCTTAGCCCCAACTCATCTCCTGCATAGTTCACCCCTTCCCTCCTCCCTTCTTCCACTAGGACCGTTCAGTTCTGGCAGGACCCAATGAGAATCAAATAGATTGGCCGGACCCAACCAGAGGAGGACTAATGTTTAGCTGTTCAAATGTTAACCAATTAAAAGAACACTGTAAAACTGCTTGCCTTTCATTATAAAAACCCTGCTAACGAGGGCTGGGGGCCTCTCTTAGCGTCACTGGTTAAGGACGCAGAGGACCAGGTTCGAACTTGCTAATAAATGACTCTTTGCTGCTTGCATTGATCGTGGTCTCTGGTGGTCCTTGTGGGGTCTCGAACCTTTGGGCACAAGACTTTCATTAGATTGATTCCCAAGTTTTTTTTTTGTTGTTGTTGTTTTTTTTTTTTTTTTTTTTTTTTTTTTTTTTTTTTGAGGTGAGGCTATTGTGAATAGGGTAGTTTTCCTAATTTCTTTTTCAGAGGATTTATCACTCTTGAATAAAAAAGCATTGGATTTCCAAGTGTTGATTTTATATCCTGCTCCTTTACTGAATTCATTTATGAGTTCTACAAGTTTTCTGGTGGAATTTTTTGGCTCCTCTAAATATAGAATCATGTCATCAGCAAATAGTGAGAGCTTGAGTTCTTCTTTTCCTATTTGTATCCCTTTTATTTCTTTGGTTTGTCTACTTGCTCTGGTTAGTGTTTCAAGGATGATATTGAATAGAAGTGGTGAAAGAGGACATCCCTGCCTTTTTCCAGATTTTAGGGGGAATGATTTCAGTTTTTCTCCTTTTAGAATGATGTTGGCTGTGGGCTTAGCATAGGTAGTCTTTACATTTGGAGGTATGTTCTTAATATCCCTATTTCTTCTAGTGTTCTGAGCATAAAGGGGTGATGTATTTTATCAAGTGCTTTTTCTGCATCTATTGAAATAATCATGTGATTCTTAACTTTAAGTCTGTTGGTGTGTTAAATTACATTTATTGATTTCCCAATGTTGAAACAACCTTTCATTCCTGGGATGAAACCCACTTGATCCTGTTGCACTATCTTTTTAATATGTATTTGTAAGTGATTTGAAAAATTTTGTATCTTTTTTAAAAATTGCTTTTGTAATTGCAGATTGACAGCATGCCATTCTTTCTTTTTTATGTGGTGCTGAGTATCAAACCCAGTGCCTCACATGTAGTAGGCAAGTACTGTGCCTCTGAACTACAGCCCTAGCCCCAGAGACTATCTTTTCATAGCATTCTCTTTCTCTCTCTTTTTCTGCTGCCTCCACCAACACCTCCAATTTTCTTTCAGGTAGTTAAAAGCAGAGCAATGCCACCAGATGACCTGCACCTTCTTCATTCTCAAGACACTATTTCAGCCAACAGAATTGGAGAATTTCTATCAATAGTCTAACACTTAAAAGGACTTCATTTTGTCCCCACAGACAAATAGAATCCTCAATCTCCAACACCAAAGCTTATATTTCTATATATTTCTTTAAAAATATCCCAAGAGACCCAGTCCCAACCCAGCTGGGGAGTCAGTCTGTGAAAGACTCCCATGCCGGGGATGCCTGGCCCAGAAAACCAGGCCCAGCCCAGCCAGACACAGACCAAGATCTAGCACCCATGATGCCCACTGACCATCTGTCAACAGGTGGGGGCATCTCTGCCCACTAGCCTGGATTACAGCCCACCTGGAATCTACCATCCCTAGAGAGGCATCAACCTTCCTGGGATACAGCATTAAGTTCCTGCCAGGCATCAGGCTACTGAAGAGCAGGAGGTTTGAATAGTACTGTATAATTTTATTGTATATTTTTATAGTAGTAGCAATATTATGATTATTCCTATTATGCCTATTATTCCTACTTTACTTTTATTAATATTTTTCTCATCCTCTTTTCCCCTTATGTATCTGTCTCCATGGAGACTCTTTCTCCCTTTTCACATGTTAACAATGAATTTCTTTTAATTCCACTTTACTACTACTATGACATTGTACCTCTACAGATGTACTTCTTATCTCATTAATGTTATACCCTACACCACTCCCCATCCTTTTTGCCCACCATTAGAAATCATGGTCCTTATTGTAAACCTATTGGCTAAGCTGAAGATAATAATGGAATTCATAATCTGTTTATTAAGACAATGTGGTTAATATCTTAAAAGAGACTATTTGAATTAAGGATGCATATTGTTTGTATGGTATGCTGCTAATATTGATCTCTCACTTCAAGGTGAGGTATTGGAAACCTGGAGGGACACTATCAGTCTATGGGGGGGGATTGCAATACCTCAGATTCCCACTCCTAGAAGGGAAGATACATGAACAACATGGGAAAACAAGGGAAGAAAAGGTCCCAAACAAACCTAGATGCTATATCAATAAAATCCAATGACAGCATGGTAGAAGAAATGGTTAGAAAGGGAGTTCAGAATGTACACAATTAAAATGACAAGAGAAGCAAATGATGAGATAAGAGAGCAAAGGCAGGCAATGAATGTTTGCACAAATCAACAGTTAAAACAGCTAACACAGGAAGCAAAAGATTGTTTAAATAAAGAGAGATTTTGAAAAAAAAAAAAACAAACAAATCCTTGAAATGAAGCAAACAATAAGCCAAATTAAAAACCTAATAGAAAGCATAACCAATAGGGCTAGATCAATCACATGGAAGACAGAACCTCAGACATTGAAGAAAAAGTATTTAATCTTGAAAACAAAGTTGATCAAAAGAGAAGATGGTAAGAAATCATAAACAGAACCTCCAAGAATTATGGGATATCATGAAAAGACCAACATTAAGAATTATCGGGATTGAGGAAGGCACAGAGATACAAACCAAAGGAATGAACAATCTATTCAATAAAATAATATCAGAAAATTTCCCTAATCTGAAGAATGAAATGGAAAATCAAATACAAGTATATTACAGGACACCAAATGTACAAAATTACAACAGATCCATACCAAATCACATTATAATGAAAGTACCTAACATACAAAATAAAGATAGAATTTCAAAGGCTGAGAGAAAAAAAATCAGATTGCATTCAGAGGGAAACCAATACAAATATCAGCAGATTTTTCAACCCAGACCCTAAAAGCTAGAAGAACCTCGAACAACATATATCAATCTCTGAAAGAAAATGGATGCCAACCAAGAATCTTATACCCAGTGAAACTTACCTTCATATTTGATGATGAAATAAAATCCTTCCATGAAAAAAGCTAAAATAATTTACAAATAGAAACCTGGCACTATAAAATATTCTCATCAAAATATTCCATGAGGAAGAAATAAAAAACAATGATGTAAGTCAGCACAGGGAGAAACTACCCTAGAATAATGGCCAAATAAAGGAGAAAGCAAGTCAAAAACCAAAAATAAGTCAAAATATTTTGGGAATACAAATCATATCTCAATAATAACCCTGAATGTTAATGGCTTGATCTCATCAATCAAAACACATAGACTGGCAGATTGGATTTTAAAAATACCCAACAATATACTGCCTTCAAGAGACTCATCACATAGAAAAAGATAATCACAAACTAAAGGTGAAAGGATGGGAAAAAATATACCATGCACATGGACTCAATAAAAAAACAGGGGTATCCATTCTTATATCAGATAATGCAGACTTCAAGACAAAATTAGTTAGAAGAGACAGTTTGTGTACAACCAGACAAACTACAGCTGTACCCAATTTGTGTACAATGAATCTAAATGAATAAATTAAAAAAGAAAATAAATGTATTTTAAAATCTGTGTATCCAAACAAAAATTCCTAAATTACTTTTTAACTTTCATTTATTTAAGAGTATACTCACATTCAATGGATCTTTTGCTGTTTGGTAGCCAATTTAATGAGGCCCCAAGAAACTCAGTGAAACCCTAAGTCTAAATAAAATATAAAATGGTAGGAAGGGATGAACGTGTCTCAGTAGTTAAGTGCCTTTGAGTTCAATCCCCAATACCAAAAAGAAAAGGTGCATAAAAATACTGCAAAAGATTAGGGATAGGGATGTAAATCAGTGGCAGAGGGCTTGCCGAGCATGTGCAAGGTCCTCAGCTCAAGTCCCAGAATTGGAAAAAAAGAAAAAAATTGGGGAAAAAAAAAAAAGAGTCTACCCATTCCCAACTGTCAGGCTAGGTGTATATGAAACATAAATAAGTTTCATATTGAGACCTGACTACCCATATCCAAGAAATCTCATTATATATATGCAAACATTCCAAAAATCTGAAGCATTTCCAGTCCCAAATATTTCACCTAAGTGATACTCAGGCTATAGTACAAGTTAGCATTATACATATTTAGATGGTAAGAGTTTAAGCAGTCAAGTGACAACAGCATAAAATCAGGATATCAAAGATTTTTTAACATCCTGGGAGATGTGCAATAAATAAGCCTGGTCTGGGAGTACATGCTACCAGGTAAGTTAGTGCTAAAAGAATATTTCCATAAGATTATGTAGCACCAAATATTACCACAAGACCTCCCACTATTGTTCTGCTTCCCAATCAAAAGCATCCAAGGGAGGCTATCTTGCTTTCCCAAACTGAATAATACTTATTGGAAAAGGGGTCAAGGTCTAGTACCTTTGTTATGTCCATAATGCAGGTAATGCATCTGCAAATATTAATTAATTACATCCCTACCAAACCAAAGTCAAGTGCTCTTCTAATCCAATAATCATACCATTGTATGTTAATGGTTACCAGAAGGAATAAAATCTATTTTTAAGTAAATTTTATACAGATATGAAGAGTACCGTAAACAACATTTAGAACTGGTTTACTATGTTATGACAGTGACATTTTTCCCTATAATAGGATGTGGACAGCGTGGAGAAGTCTATTTCCAGTTAAACATTACCCATTATTCCCTTAATAGACCACAGTACAAATCATGTACAAAATGGGCTTTTTCTAAATGAAAACAGAGTGCATGAGTTTCATCTCCATAAGCTCAGGCATCACTCACTGGGTTTGATCAGTGCTGCTGAATACACCTTTGACACTCCCTATGTGGGAGCAAGCTGCCCAAGCCTGCATGAAATACTCAGAAGCCAGCCCAGTGCTCACCTTCTTCAGCAGTCTCCAGAGGCCTGTTGCTGTCAGGTTTGTTTATGAGAGCACCGATCAGCTCCAGTTTCTCTCACAGCTTGGAATGTCTTCATTCTGCCCAAAACAAAGATCAAAGAAGGCTTAAGGGGTTGGAGTTGTAGTTCAGTGGAAGAGCACTTGCCTAGCATGTATGAAGTTCCATTCTCAAAATTGCATATAAATAAATAAAATAAAGGTACACTGACAATTTTTAAAAAAATGGTTTAAGGTAGAAGACCTTACTTGAGTCTCCACTATGTTCCCTGTAAAGGCACTGAAGGAATGAATGAAGAAATAACAGGGATGTCTTTGTTGTTCAGTGTTGATGTGTGTCTGGATGGATTTGAAGCTAGATCACTAAGGGAACATTATGCTCCAGATGATCTCATTTGCTGTGAACATTTAACTTATAGGAGAAGTCATGTATGGTCATCAGTAAAGAAAATGTACCCTTGCTCAAGTACCTGTGCAACACCCATTTCCTAAATGAGGAGGATATTGTTTTCTAGGAGGTATATCACACTAACTAAATAACTATCTTAAATATCTCACACTGCTTCATGACCAGACCACTTGAGAGAGCGTTTTATGCCCATACTACCCTAAAGACCCTCCCAAAAAGTCAAATAACAAAACAACAACAACAAAAACAGCTGAACACAAGCAAAACACAAGAACTCCCCTATACTTCCCTCTGTTTCCCTATGGTGATGTTCAACTGATGGCAACAACTCTCAGAAATGTAAAGGAGGAGCTGTAATAGTTCTAATTCAAAGTCTTTGTGAAGAGAGAGATCTGAGCTCATGTGTATTAGAACATCAGTTCATCTCACATTACTTTTATTCACTATGGAGTTATTTTTCTCTCCTCTATTGCTACTTCTACCCTAATAGTTACTGCATAGTAGTTCACTCTATTTAGAGAGCTCCAATATGAACCAATGTAATTGAAACAAGGTATTAAATGACTGAAGAATGGTAAGGACACATTGTATCTGGTTAGGATGCTTAGATGAGGTAAGACAAAGGGATTGGTACACTGGGATGGCAGTAAAAACACAAAAGGTCTAAAAGTAAAGTAAAGAAATTTAGGCAAAAGTGTGTTTTGGTGTTGTGGTCTGATATTTTGTGTTAAAATATGAACTATTGCTCAAACCACTGCTACTTTTGAATAGTTACTTTTTTGTGTTCAACACTTCTATCTGGCTCTTAAATTTTATTATTCTCTAACAGGTTTAAAAAATTTGCAGAGGCAGAAAATTAAATAACAGCCCAGTTTACAATGCATTAAAATGTTAATTATATGAATTTTGGTGATCAAAAATGCTAAGGATCAAAAAATAAGATAGAACACATTACATCAAAAAGTGCCTGCACTATCGTTCTACTCTAATTTCCTCTAAACCTTATCTTCTGAGCTTACCAAATGCAAGATGCATCTTAATAACACGGTAGTAATTTAGTAACAATCTTCCAGGCTTTCCCTTTATCTTACCTCAGGACTTATAATATAGACAACAGTCTAATCAGAGAATGCTGTAATCAAACTTTCTGGGGATATCATAGCATATCCTAGATTGTTTATTTTATCTTGACAATATGGGTAGATAGAAGAAAAAAGGTAAAGGTACAAGGTGAAAGAAACTGACACTGAATTGTACTAGTACAAAGGTATGAAGACAGCAATCTAAACATGGGAAATGATTTTGAGACTGGACACCACTTTTAAATGATCTGTACCTTTGTCTTCCATCATTATTATAGATAACTGACTGTCTTAGCTTAAGGCTTCCCTAGGAAGCCTTCCTGATCTCTTAGAACTCCCTCAACAAACCCTATATATCTTCTTTAAAGCATTTATCAGACTTGTGATTAGTTATCTGTGCACTTCACATTTGTTAATGATTTTTGAGCTTCACTAGAATAAGGGTCACATGACTATCCTCCTCACTGTGGCCCTCATACCTTGGCAGAAGATACATGACTGATACAGTATTCATTTATTTACTAATACACTAATTGCTTTGTTTTGAAATTTTAGCACATGAGACCAAAATGTTACTTTTGAGAAGAAAGTAGCATGTCACAAGCAGAGAAATTTTTATGGTTTTAGTTCTGTTTGTCACTTGATTCAAGGACACTCTTTTGAGAACGGCAGTTTTTTTTTTTTTTTTTTTTTTTTTTTTTTTGACATTTAGAAAATTTTATACCAGTATTATTTATGCTATTTAGATATTGGCACTTATTGTTTGTACCCTGAAGTAAAATGATTGAAGACAAAATAGTAACTAAAACATAGAAAGAAGAACCTTATTTTTCAAGTTACCAGGCATAAGGCATATATATATATGTATGTATGTATATGTATAGATATGTATAGATATATACACACATACATTTTCCTATATATATAGTAAAATTAAATAAGTGCTTTTCAGGACACCAATATTAGATCACTTAAACAAGTTTGTTTATAAAAATAGTTATTAATTCTTATCTTGAAAAAAATAAAGTTTTGAACTCTGTCTTCATTTTATACTATTGTATTTTCCTAACAGCCCCATTTTCACTATAGAATTACAGAAGATGTGCCATAAACTGTCCTAGACTTGAAAGGTAATATAACATGTTATACTTTTAACAACACAGCTTCATAAAACTGAGTTTGAATCATAGATTTGCAACTTATTTATGTATGATTTTGAAGGACTTCTGAATCAGTTTAATTCTGGTTGAAAAGAAAGAAAAACAACATTGTCTTTATAATATTTTATGAAAATAAATGAAATGCATGTTTGAATTAGAATGTATATCACATCAATAAGCACTCAATAAATGGACAGTATGTTATTTCAAGACTGTTGCTATTAATTCCATTGGGAGACAATGCTTCATAAATTTTTTCATGGTTCATTCAGAATATATTATTAAATGGCAAACACCCCCTATAAGTTAGAGATAATGCTTTAGAAATATTTAGAAGTGTATCTTCCCTGGAGCCACTTGCAAATATTATAATAATAAAAACCATAGAGGTGTTTTCCTCTCTACCATAGAAACGTTTGCTTATTTTCCAGAGTTTTAAAACCTAAAGGGCTTTCATCTCCACAATGGAAAGAATATGCACACAGGGGATGGGACAGATATGCCTGCCACTACAAAAGAGCACCTAGTCTCATAATTTGGAGGTTTCAACTTCCATGTTGTAAAATTTGCTATATGTTCAGGCAAACATCTGTCTTTACAAATTAGAGGGCAAAAAGAACAAGAGGAAAACATTAAAGATAGAAATAAACATTAAAACTTAAATGACATGTAGTGCTTTAAAAAACTTGTAAAACTTATTTAAAGGCTCTCAGAACACTTTCAAAAAAATGGCAGAAGAATGGGAGTATAAGACTGAGGGAGGAGGGTTATGAAGAGATCAGTGGAAACTATGCTTCTAGTTGTTTCAATCACAAACTTTAAAACTCTGAAGTATAAAAGGTGACAGGACTTTTACCCGGAATAGGCTGGGTAGGATGCCATTTGGAAGAAGTAGGAAAGATGGATACTATCATGAATTTTCTGTGTGAGAGAAAAATAAAATGGGAAAGCAGAGACAGTACAGGAAGCATGAGGATGTTACATTTTCAAAGGCATGACATTCATCAAAATCATTCCAGATTCTCAGCTCCTACTTAAACCAGCTGAGTTCAAAATGGCTTTAAAAAAATAGGGCTCCTTTATTCTTCACAGTTTTGTAGTATATTACATACAACACCCTATAAAGCAGGACAGGTCTTCCTATTCCACCCTTCAAAGTCACATCCAGGCAACTTTCCAAGGCTCCACTGTGGCAGAGCTGGTTCAAACACTCCTTGTCATGTGCCAGGGTTTGACATTATGTGTGAGCTTATTTCCAGCTTTGGTGGTTACTTGAACTTATAGGACAATTTCCCATATTTGGTTTCATATTTTTATGGATGCCTATGTCTTTGTTGTATAAAATCTTTTAAGGGTAGGGCCCAGAGCTGTTAAGAAAATAATCTACAAGGATCCCAGCACAGTCTATGCAAAAGATAATTAAAACAAAACAACAACAATAATAAAACCAAACAGAAAGTACATTCTCTTCATTCACAATGTGACAACTACAGAGTCAGGGGGCATCAGTGATTTAATAGGTTACTTGGTTTTCTTGTAGGTAAAATGAGGAACTAAATTCAGTGACCTTGTAAGTTGAGCTGTGTTGACCTGATTACCTTAAATGGATTGCCTGACATCATATGCAAGAGGTTTACCCTTTCCCAAACATGCAAAGAGAAGAAGGATAAATCAGAAAGTGAAATTCAGGCTTAAATAAGTATTAAAACTGTCATTGTCACTGCACCTGCCTTTAACAATTTAGAAAAGATCAATAAGACCTCCTTTGGAAGTATGTGCCAGAACTTCCCTATCAGATGGGGCACTGGTAACATAACACACCTGTCATCTGTGCCAACAACTTGCGGTGAGGTCTTGACAAACAACCTGACTCCACATCTCCCTTTCCTAGTCTGGTCTAGTGCTGCCATGCTGTTCACATCACAGACCTAGTGTAAAGACAAACAGAGATATGGACCACTAACACAGCCACTGTCAAACCACAGCCACTCCCTGGAGGTCACCTCTCTGGGTGCTGTATCACCACTGCTGCCACTGCTGCTGCAGTCCTCCCAACTGCTGTCAATGCCACTGACATCTGCAGCTGTTGCTGCCTGCTGCCACCAATTCCTGATACTACCAGTGCCAAGGTGTCAATCATCAGGGAGACTCCATGTTTGATTGCAAACAGACAAGTCCATTTTGAGATGCCAGCCAGAGCCTAGGATTGTTTGGGGTGCTGGTGGGTTTACTAGAACTGCCATTTTGGGGGTACAACTGCCCCTGTAAGGGGGCACTGGCCAGGACCTGGGGGTTCAGTGTCGTATCAAGGTGCCTACTGGGGTCTTCTTCCTAGAATGAAAGTTGCTGCCATCTAGTTACTGTCTCTCAGGATTGCTCATGTCTGGTGGTCTCTCTCTCCAAATTCCAGTGGCATTGAGATCTTGGGATTGCAACATGACTGAACCTAGGACATGTGAGAGCCAGATTAGTGTGATAGAGACTGGGTCTGTCAGGGCCTGTATGGGCCAGGCAGTCTCATGGAAATCCACAAACAGGGCTGAGCAGTTTTTGAACACTGCTCCAAAAGCAGTGATACAGTGAGAGCTGTTCAATTTTCCACAGAGATTTATTTTATTTTATTTTTCTTCTCTGGCTATCTCCCTCCACCATATTTAGAGCAGGGTATATTATGTGCATCAGTTGAAGATGGTAATGTATGCATGATGTTTTGCAGTTCTATATATTCTGTATATTCTTATACATGTATTTTTTATCTTTATATGTATTCTTCCTGTTACTTGTCTGTCTTCCAAGAAGATTCCCTTTCTACATTTTCTCCACATAACACCCAGTTTCTGTTGCTTCCTCTTCCACACTTCCTGTGAATTCTTGTTTCTGAATTCTCTCTTTCTCCCCCACAAACACCATGTCCTGTTTCTGTTCTTTCTTTGTCCATTATTTGAGATTTTAAATCCACCTTGCAAATATTCTGTTTTTATTGAGAACACTGATTGAACTCATTATTGCTGTTTATAGCAAGATGGCAGTGGACACTTTGCTGGGAGTTATTCAATTTGAGGCTGTATATTTTTTTCACTAGGTGCTACTGATATTGGTGTCCCTCTTAAAGGCAGGATACAGAAAAATTTCAGTGACAACATAGTTCTACAGGGTAGAATCTGTATTGCCTCAGATACATACAACTAGATGGGAGAACACACAAGCAACATGAAAAAACAAGGGGACAAAATGCCACAAACCAAGATGCCCCAATAAGAGAAGCCACTGACAACACAATATAAGAAATGTCCAAGACAGAGTTTAGAATGTACATAGTTAATCTGACCTGTGAGGCAAAGGATTGTATAAACACTGAAATCCAACAGAAAATACAGGAAGTGAAAGATCACTTCAATAAAAAGTTAGAGATTATGGAAAAAAAAAACAAGCAGAAATATTCAAAATGAAGGAATCAATAAATCAAATATAAATTCAGTGGAAAGTATCACCACACACTAGATCATTTAGAAGACAGAACCTCGGACAATGATGACAAAATATTTAATATTGAAAATAAAGGCAATCATGCAGTGAAGATGGTAAGAAACTATGAGAAGAAATTCCAAAAATTATGGAATAACATCAAAAGACCAATTTTAAGAGTTATCAGGCTAGAAGGAGGAGAAGACCTACAAACCAAAGGAATGCACAAAGTTTTCAATGATATAATATCAGAAAATTCCCCACACAGAAAGAATAAAATGGAAAATCAAATACAGGAGGCTTACAGGACCCCAAATGAACAAAACTACAGCAGACCCAACCCAGACATATTATAATGAAAATAACTAAATACAGACTAAGGATAGAATCTTAAAGACCATGAGAGAAAAAAAAGCAAATTATGTATAGGGGAAAACCAATTCGGATCTGAATTGATTTCACAACCCAGACCCTCAAAGCTAGGAAGCCAGGGAACAACATATTTCAAGCTGTGAAAGAAAACAGATACCAATCAAGAATTTTATATCCAGTAGAATTAATTTCATATGTGAAGATAAGTATAAAAACATTCCTTGATAAAGAAAAGTTAGAGGAATTCACAAATAGAAAGCCTGCACTACAGAACATTGCCAACAAAATATTCCATGATGATTAAGTATAAAAAAAGTGAAAACCAGCAAAGGGAGAAAGAAAGAGTCAAAAGAGAAAGTAAATCAAATTAAAAGTCAGAATCACACCAAAATGACAAGTAATACAAGTCATATCTCAGTAATAATGTTGAATATTAATGGACTAAACTCATCAATCAAAAGACATAGACTTGCAGATCGAATTAAAAGATAAGACCCAAAGATATGATGTCTCCAAGAGACTCATAGGCAAAGACATTTATAAACTGAAGTTGAAAGGATGGAAAAAATATATCACTCATATGGATTGCATGAACAAGTAGGAGCTTCCATCTTCATTAGATAAAGTGGACTTCAAGCCAAAGTTAATCAGAAGGGACAAGGAAGGTCATTTCCTACTACTGAAGGGAATTACAAAGCAGCAAGACATAATGATTGTACATATTTATGGTGTAAACAATGGAGCATGTATGAATGTCAAACCCTTCTCAATGTCAGAATCAATAAAACACAACACATTAACACTGGGTGACTATAAAACACATCTGTCTACTGGACAGATCTTCTAAACAAAAAGTAAATAAAGAAACTATAGAACTAAATAATACAATCAGAAATTTAGATTTAACACTTCTAGAATATTTCATCCATCAATAAGCAAATACACTTTTTTCTCAGCAGCCCATGGTTTATTCTCTAAAATAGACTGTATCTTGTGCCAGAAAGCAACATAGTAAATAAAAAAAAATGGAGATAATACCCTACATTCTATCAGATCACAATGGAGTAAAATTATAAATCAATAATAAAATCAAAACATAGAAGCTACTCTAACACATGGAGACTAAACAATACACTATGGAATGATGAATGAATTGTAGAATAAATCAAGGATGAAATAAAAAAAATACTTAGAGGTAAATGAGAACCCTGATACAACATATCAGAATCCATGGAACACAATGAAGGCAGTACTAAGAGGAAAGTTCATTGCATTGAACTCATTATTAAAAGAATATAAAGTCAACAAATAAATGACCTAACATCACATCTCAAAGTGCTAGAAAAAAGAAGAACAAATCAACCCCAAAACCATTAGAAGACAGGAAATAAATAAAACCAGAACTGAATTCAATGAAATTGAAACAAAAGAAACAATTGAAAAAACTGAGGAGTAATGTTGGTTCTTTTGGGAAAAAAAATCAATAAAATTGATAAAACCCTAGGCAACACTGACAGAGAGAAAAAGAGAGAAAACCCCAAATTACTAAAATACTTGATGAAAATATCACAATGGACAAAATTTAAATACCAAAGAGAATTAGAAACTACTATGAAAATGTATACTCCCAATAGAATAGAAAACATTGAAGACATTGACAAATTTCTAGAGACATGCCTAATCTAAATTGAATGAGGAGGTCACACATGATTGAAACAGAACAATTTCAAGTAATGAAATAGAACACACCCTAAAAGCCAACCAATTAAGGAAAGCCCAGGACCAGAGTATTCTCAGTTGAGAGTTCTACAAGACTTTCAAAAAGAATTAACACCAATACTCCTCAAATTATTCCATGAAATAGAAAAGAAAGGAATATTTCCAAACTCATTCTATGAGGCTAAAATCACCCTGACACCTAAACCAGACAAGGACACATCAAGGCATGAAAACTTCAGACCAATAGCCCTGAAGAACATAGATGCAAAAATTCTCAATAAAATTCTGGCAACTCAAATACAGAAACATATGAAAAAGACCGTGTACCAGGATAAAGTGGGGTTCATCCCAGGGATGGCAAGGTTAGTTCAACATATGGAAACCAATAAACACAATTCATTGTATTAACAGATTTAAAGCCAAGAATCATAGGATTACTCAATAGATACAGAAAAAGCATTTGAAAAAATTTAGCAAACCATCAAGTTCAAAACACAAGAAAAACTAGGACTAGTAGGAACATACCTCAAAATCACAAAAGTCACACTTGCTAAATCCAAGACCAACGTTAATTCTAAATTGAGAAATATTGAAATCATTTCCTATAAAAACTGAAACAAGACTAAGATGCCTTCTTTCACCACTTTTACTCAAGGACTGGAGTCCTTGAAACTCTAGTCAGAGAAATTAGGCAGAAGAAATAAATTAAAGGCATACAAAGAGGTAAATAAGAACTCAAATTATTGCTATTTGCCAATGATATGATTCTATATTTGGAAGATCAAAAAACTTCTACCCAAAATGTTCTAGAACTAATAAATGAATTCAGCAAAGTATCAAGATATAAATTCAATACTCATATATCGAACACATTTCTATACATCAGTAATGAATCCACTGAAAGAGAAATAAAGAACAATACCCCATTCATAGCAATCTCAAAAAACAATACATGGCAATCAATGTAACAAAAGAGGTAAAAGACTTCTACAATAAAAACTGTAGGACACTAAAAAACATTGAGAAAGACCTTAGAAGATGTAAAGACCTCCCAAGCTCCTGGATAGGCAGAAATAATATTGTCAAAAGGCCATACCACCAAAAGTATTATACAAATGTAATGCAATTTCTATAAAAATCCCAAAGACTCTCTTCATAGAAGTAGAAAAAGCAATCATGAAATTAATTTGGAAAAATAAGAGACCCAGAATAGACAAAGGAATTCTTAGCAAGAAAAGTGAAGCAGGAGGCATCACAATATCAGACCTCAAACTACTACAGAGCTATATTAATAAAAACTGCATGGAATTGGCAACAAAACAGACATGTGGACCAATGGTACAGAATAGAAGTCACAGAGACAAACCCTCATATATACAAGTATCTCATAATAGACAAAGGTGCCAAAAGCATTCACAGGAGAAAAGATAGCTTATTCAACAAATGGTGCTGGGAGAACTAGAAATTCACATGTAACAAAATAAAATCAAACCCTTATCTCACACCATGCACAAAACTCAACATCACTGTGAATTAAAGACTCAGGCAGTAGAACAGACACCCTATGACTACTGGAAGAAAAGGTAGGTCAAAATCTTCATCATGTCAGCCTAGGACCTGGCTTCCTTAACAAGACTCCCAAGCACAAGAAGTTAAATCAAACATCAATAAATGGAATGGACTCAAACTAAAAAGTTTCTTCTCAGCAAAAGAAACATTCAATAATGTGAAGAGAGAGACTACAAACTGGGAGAAAATCTTTACCACATGCACCTCAGACAAAGCATTAATCTCTAGGACATACAAAGAACTCAAAAACCTTAACACCAAGAAACCAAATAACCCAATCAATAAAAGGGCTAAGGAAGTGAACGGACACTTCACAGAGGAAGATATACAACCAATCAATAAACATATGAAATCTCCAACATTTCTAGCAATTAGAGAAATGCAAATCAAAACTAAGATTTCATCTCACTCCAATCAGAATGGCAATCATCAAGAATAAAAGTAACAATAAACATTGGCGAGAATGTGGGAAAAAAGGTTCATTCACACATTGCTGGTGGCAATGTAAATTGGTACAACCATTATGGAACGCAGTATGAAGAGTCCTCAGAAAGCTTGCAATGGAACGACCATTTATCCCACTCCTTGGTTTATACCCAAAGGACTTAAAATCAACATACTACAGTGACAAAGTCACATCAATGTTTATAGTAGCTCAATTCACAATAGCTAAACTATGGAACCAACCTAGATGCCCTTGAGCAGATGAATGAGTAAATAAAATGTGATATATATATAATACACACACACACACACACACACACACACACACACACACATGTACATACATACAATGGAATATTACTGAGGTTTAAAGAATGAAATTCTGGCATTTGTTGGTAAATGGATGGTGTTAGAGAATACCATGCTAAGTGAAATAAGCAAAACCAAAAAAGCCAAAGGCCAAATGTTTTCTCTGATATGTGGAAGCTAATTTGCAATAAGGGTGGGGGATAGGGAGGAATAGGTACTTCATATTAGGTAGAGGGGAATAAAGGGGTTAAGGGGTATGGGGGAATGAATTTTAGTAGAGTGAAACAGACATTATTACTTCATGTACATGTATGACTTCATGATTGATGTGATCCCGCATATGTATAATCAGAAAAATGAGAGATTGCACCCTATTTATGTATGATCCTTCAAAATGTATAAATGCATTCTACTGTTATGTACAACTAATTAGAACAAATAAAATCTTTTAAAAATTTTAAAAAGCCAGCCTCAGCAAGAGTGAGGTGCTAAGCAAATCTGTGAGACTCTGTATGTAAATAAAATACAAAACAGGACTGGGAATGTGGTTCAATGGTTTAGTACCTCTGAGTTCAATCTCTGGTGTACTCCCCCTGCCCCCTTGCTAAAAAACAGGCAGACTTATTTACAACAGAATATATTTGGTGAATGTAAATTGTTTCCCTTGAAATCCGACAACCTAGGTATTTATCAATCCTGGTTTTATGAGGGAAAAAAGAAAAAACAACATTAAAAACAAAAGGAAGGGAAACCAATAGTTCTAGAAAGCAGGAATATTTCAATTAGGAAAAAGTATTTCAGAAAATGACTAGTAGAAAATCTGCTCAAGATAAAATAGAAGTCGATTGTCTGGACAACTAGATCAGTGCTTTTCCCTTTGAGTTGGCAACACTAAATAACAAGGATATTTGTTTTTGAAGAAAATGAAAAGTCCTCCCTCCTGAGCTCTCTGATAGAGCTCTAGTCCCCTTGTTACAAATGTCCTATTTAAACTCTCTGAAGTTTGTAGACACGTGTGAGGCAGATCTAGAAATTAGTGGACAGGCTAGAGAACTCACATGTGCTTTGAACGGTCCTGCTTTCATACATATAACTCATCCCTTCGGCAAGACAGCAAGGGCTGTGCCCTCCTTTTTCAGCCTTCATAAATCTTTCATGCAGTTGTTACCCACTAAATGATTAATTCAGGCCTTTGAATGACTGCAGACATATGTAGCAGCATTTGAAAACAATTCCTGGGCACTGCAGGGGTTTACTTCCATCTCAGCTATTTGTTGCTGCATAACAATCATCCCCAAACTTTGTGGCTTAAAATAACAACAAATGATACTTTATTACTTCTCATGATTCTGTGACTGTGTTCAGCTGAGGTTGGAGGGGTGGTTCTGTCCTCTGTGTTATAGACTGAGATCACACACACATGACTGCATTCCATCAAAACCAGGCTGAAGCTGGAACATCCAAGATGGCCTTTCATCCTCTAGATGACCTCTTCCCTTGGCCTCACAGTGCTTGGGAGTTTAAGAGCCCTGCCCAAATTCCTGATGCTCAGACTAATGAGAAATAAGAACTGAGGTGATCTGTTATATAGCAATAAATTGAGACAATTGTCCATGTCCCTTTCCTTCTTTTCTATTTTTCACCCTACCCATTCTATCCTCTGGAACTGTTTTGTCACTATTTCCTCCAGCACACTGTTTGCAAAAGTTTCAGGTTCAATTCTTTTCCTTAACTGCTAACTTTACCGATTGCAGAACAGTCAGGACATACTGCTTATTAGATATTTTAAAAAGGTATGTAGAGGACCTCTAGGAATCAGTGGAAAGTTGGCATCATGACTCTTAGGCAGAAAAGGGTAAGAAGCATGACTTTCTGCAGTATCTGCTGATCTCCTTACCACATCATGTCACAGCAATTCCATGGTTTCCTTGGGGTCATCCAGTTTTCTGTATTGCCTCCACAGCTAGATGGACACTGTTGAAAGTATTGCCAATGGACGCTACACTCTGAACAGAAACATGTACAAATGTCATTTTTTTCTTTTTAACACTATTTCTATTAAGATATAATTGACATGCAAGAAATCATACATATTCAAAATGGTTTGATTACTTTGACATAAATTTAGCAGTAAAACTTTTACCACAATCAAGTAAATAAACATCCCTCCCAGAAGTGTCTTCATGCCCTTCTATAATTTTCCCCTCCAGGTACCCACTGATATACTTTCTGTCACTATATATCAGTTTCACTTTCTAGGATTCTACAAAAGTGAGTATACAATTTAAATATGGCTCCTTTCACTCAGCATATTTGAGATTCATTCATGGTGTAGCTACTCAGGATGCTACATTCTAATGTGTGGCCATATCACAGTTTCTCTACTTACCTGCTAATGGACATTTACATTGTTTTCAGTATTTTACTATTACAAATAAAGCTGTCATAAATATTCATGCATAAGCCTTTATGTGAACTTATATCTTCATTCTCTTCATCGTATGCTTTCTGAACAACGCAATACCTAGGAAGTGAATGGCTGATCATATGGCAGATCTGTGCTTTGATTTCTGTAAAAAACAAACAAAAAAAACAAAACAAAAACAAAAACCTGCCAAACCATCTTCTAAAATCATCAAGCCATTTTACAGTTCCACCAACAGTGAGTTCCCATTATTCCATATCCTCACTGAAACTGGTACTACAATCCTTTCAATTTTGCCATTCTAATGAAAGTACAGTGGCATATTGTGATTTTAATTTACATTAAATCCTAATTGAATGTAGATAAATATTTTTAATTATTTCAAATATCTTAAAACCATGAATTCTAATATGTATAATTTCCTTCATATATAGAACCAACAAATTTTCTCTGTTTAAAGAACATTTTCTAGAGAAAAATAAAATCTTTTCTAAATGCCAGGCTTTCAAAGCAAATTTTTAAGAAGCTAGATTTCCACCAGGAGGTTAATCACAGTATCCATATAAAGAACTTACTTTCTAAAATCCCTCTACAGTGGTAGGCAGGCTAATTAAGTCTCCAGGTGACTTAACATTGGCTTTAAGGTGGTTTACTGCAGAAGTCAACAGAGAAAAACAAATAATGAAAACAGAACTTGTAGACATGTTTGCTTCACAAACTACATGGCTGATCTGATGAAGTCAAAGTACCCTTTCAGTTCTCAGAAGTAAAGAACTCAACATACCTAGGAGAGAGTTGAGATTCAGGAGGCAGCAATAATACTCCTTCTTCCTCTTCTCAATTTAAACTAGGGCCAAAGGGGGAAAGAAAATTTATTATTCTTTATACTAGTCCTGGCAGTTATAAGGTCTAAAAATTTAAATTATCCAAATGATGCAGTGATTACACACAATCCTTCAATAGTTAGACAAGAAGAAAACTAATGATCAAGGACCACTTCAAGGGTTCGCTTTGGTAAAATATAACATCCTCAGTTATTTTACTGATTTTTGTTCCAGTTCATGTGGGAACATGTTTTATTAAATAAATGCCCATCATTATAAAATATAGTCTATAGGAACTATACCTCGACAATTTAAACAACACTTTCAACTACTTAGGAATTTGGTTTTGGTTTAATAATGTGATTAATATTAACTCTTACCCTAGTTAGGCCTTCATATGTTGAAGCCCTGGCTGACATCTTCACTGCAACCTTAGAGATGGTAGTCAAAACCACTCTGCTAAACTACTCTCCAATTTCTGACTACAGAAATTCTGAGATAACGAGTGTTTGTAGTTTTAAGCCACTAAATTTTGGGATAACATGTAATCCAGCAACAGATGACTAATACAGGTCATGAGGATTGAATCACATATGTAACTAAAGCATAGTACCTGGTACAAACAAAACATCAAATAAGCAACAGTCCTTTAGTAGTACAATTTAATGAGCACCTAGGTAATTCTCCATAAGTGTTCCAAAATATTCAGACCACTCATCAACATCCTAACTCTAAAAATAAGAAGGTGAGAAACCTCAGCCCACAGAGAGATTCTCAGCAAGCTACAAACTTCTATAGAGTAGCAATTACATTAAGAAGATTTTCACCCAGGCCTTTAAGAAGACATGAATAATATTAGGATTTGAAAAAGATGTAAGGAAAAAGGCATTCTCAAGCACTGTTCATGGGAGTATAAATTGGAAAAGGTGTGTTAAAAAGTTTTCATGGAATATCCTCCAATATTTGAAATTTTATATCTTTTATTTAGCAATTTCATTTCTATAATGCTATCCTGAATATTATTGCTTATTTATTCAAAGATATATGCACAAGGATATTAAGGAATTCCTTATATGAAATAGCAAAGAACTAGAAACCAACTAAACCTCTATCACTAAAGATTTATATAGATACATCCATTGAACAAAGCAAGCTGTAGACCAACACTTATCAAAGGACCCCATTTATTCATTTCATACATACATGCTAACTCATAAGCAAATACATATTAAAATCTATTATGGTTTTCTAAATACCCACAGAAGACAAATGGAAAGATGCAGCTCATATTATTGATAGTGAACAAAATACAGGGGCAGGGAAAACAAATATGTATGTGTGTGTGTGTGTGTGTGTGTAAGAGAGAGAGAGAAAGAGAGAGAGAGAGAGAGAGAGAGAGAGAGAGAGAGAGAAAGAAACAGATCTGGGTACAAACAGATGGGGACTGAAGTAGAGTGTCTGTATAGGAGTTCTATATGTATTTTATTATTTAAATTTTATATAAGTATATATTCATATATTATTTATGAAAGTTTGAAAAGGCAAAAGATGAGAAAAAATACACACACATGAAAAAGATACCACATAACTTTGGAAGGGGTTGAATGGGTCTCCTCCGCTGCCCCTTTCTTCCATGCCCTGTATTGGACCTTCTGAGATGATCTGAGCATGTCCAACCATAAAACAGAAGAAAAGATTCCTCCTCCAAGTATGTTTTACTCAGTGCCCCATAGGATGTACATAGTTGGCTCAAAACCAATTTGATGGGTAAAAACATAGTTACTCCAAATGCCCTATCAATTATGTGATTACCTTTTGACCATCAAAAGGAATAAATACCTTTCATGACAACTGGCCTTCTAAAAGAACAACCAAGTTCTCTGGGTAGTGATCTAGGTAGAAACTACAGTCCCAGATTCCACAACATCCTGAAATATGGCAGAACTAGTCAGAAGTAGTTCAGGAATGATAATGGCCTCACAGAACACTAGCGTGATTATTTGGCAGGTGTCATTTCACCCAAAACCAGAGAAGTAGCTAGAAGTCAATGCAGGTAGAATTAGGTGAGATATTGTTTCCCCTTTCTCCATACCACAAATATTCTAGGCCTAGGGTTTCAGTTGCATCACTGAAAGAATATGCTCTGAAGAGTTGACCATTCACTCTACAATTACTTAACAAATTTACAACTTATTACTCACGTAAAAGACCTGGATTGGGATTGGGGTTAGGGCTTAGTGGTAGAGTGCTTGCCTGGCACATGTGAGGCACTGGATTCGATCCTCAGCAACACATAAAATAACTAAATAAAATAAAGGTATTGTCCATGGACTGGGGATATAGCTCAGTTGGCAGAGTGCTTGCCTTGCAAGCACAAGGCCCTGAGTTCAATCCTCAGCACTGCAGGGAAAAAAAAAAGAAGTACTGTCCATCTACAACTACAAAAAAACAAACAAACAAACAACAACAACAACAAAAACTTGAATCACACATCACACATTCTCAGTCACTGAGACTCAGCTATATTCCTGTAAACTACAAGGTTGTATTCCATTTTATAGCCTTCCTTTCTTCAGGGGACTAATGCCAAAATATCTGGAAAACTATAGCAAAGCTATGTTTGTACTTGGACAGGAGAGATGAAGTGCACCCTCCCATTACTATCTCTGGAACTGCCCTGGCTTCTAATAGATGTATTCTAGAATGTCAGATTTGATTCAAGCATTACAGAACTTATCACTAAGTCACACTTTGCAGTGTGAAGAGTCTAAAAAGTTGAATTAAATAGAAAGCATTAGGAAAAAATTCATACTTCAGCAAAAGATCAGTCATGACTTTCATGTATCCTACATGACTTTTCATTAGCAAAATTAAAAATAGCCACTGTAGATCACTGGCTTAATAGATCACTTTATATATATTTTTTGCTTTGGGGTTAAAATTGTGTTCTTTAAATACTAAGCAAATAGTTTCTAAAACAGACAATCTTCAATGGTGAAAGAGTGTGAGTAGAAACACTCCTAGCAGGTACCCAAAGTCTTATCCTTTCAACTTTATCTACCAAGCATCTACTGAATCCTGAAGTGGACATAAAGATGGGAGGCAGAATGGGAAATGGGAAAGAGGCTCTCAAGACTTATTTTGATGGTAGCACTACTATAAAGTTGTGTGATCTTCTGCAAACTACTTAACCTCTTTGATCCTTAGTTTTCTTGCCAGTAAAATGGAGCTATCACTTTCTACTTTATAGGGCTATAGAAACAAATAAGGAAGCTCACAGATGCAGTGCATCTCATAGTGGACTGCACAAAGAGAATACTCAATGAATGGCAGTCATCATTACCTGCTAACCTACCACCACCATCACCATCATTTTCATCATCTTCCTTAGAACTCAAATACAGTGTATAAACTTCCAGTGCAATTAGATATACATGTGAATACTGGTCTCACACACTCACATATTTGTCTCAGGTTAACCTCAGGCACTCACACAATACCCTCACAGTGTCCTCTGACACTTATATAATATTCCCACTGAGGCATCTGACCTACAAATAAGACTATCCCTGTGACCTCTGATATTCAGGTTATATCCTCAGTGGGACTTCTAAAACTGTATTATACCCACACTGTGGCTTCTGACACATAATATCCTCAATGGGGCCTCTGACACTCACAAAAACACTCACTATGACCTCTTACATTCACTTAATAGCATCACTGTGGCCTCTGACTCTCACATGATACCCTCTCAATGTGGCCTCTGACACTCACATAATATATTCACAGAGGCCTCTGAAGCTCATATAATATCCTCACCAGGGCCTCTGATACTCATCTTATACCTCACTATTTCATGTGAGACTCACAGAACATCCTATGCCCTGAGAGTCACATCATATCCTCACATGTCCTCTGATACTCACATAGTACACACTGTGACCACCTTCACTCACATAATACCCTCACAGTAGTTGCTGTCACTGACATAAGATCTTCCATGTGACCTCTGACACTCACAAGACTACCCTCACTTTTACCTCTGCACTTACATAATACCCTAACTGTGGTCTATGACATTCATATAACATACTCCCTGTGACCTCTGATACTCATATAATAAACTCACTGTGGCCTCTGACACTCATTTAATACCCTACTGTGACACTACACTAACATCCTCAATGTGATGCATAAAAACATCACTGTGATGTCTGTCACCCAGCTAATGGCCGCACATGGCCTATGTAACTGATATACCCTCAGTGTGAACTCTGACAATCATATTATATCCTCCCTGTGATCTCTGACACTCAAAAAATACCCTGATGTGGGTACAGACACTTTCATTGTATTATCACTGGTGCCTCTGAATCTCACCTAATACCCTCACTATGGCATGTGACACATATATCCTCCCCATGGGCCTGATAGTAAACAAATAGCCCCACATGGTTTCTGACACTGACATACTGTCCTCACTGTGACCTTACACTCAAAATGTACCCTCAATGAGGCCTCTATTACATAATACCCTCACTTTGGCCTCTGGCATTCACAAAATATCCTCACTTGGCCTCTGACACTGACATAATTTCCTCCCTGTGACCTCTCACACTCAAATACTATTCTCACTGTGACCTCTGACATATAGTACCTCCACAGAGGCCTCAGACATTCACAAAATATTCTCACTGGGGCCTCTGATACTCACTTTATACCTCACTTTTACATATGACACATAATATCCTTACTGTGACTCTGATAGTCATATAATATCCTCACTGTAACCTCTCACAGTCACAGAATAACTTCAGAGTGGCCTCTGACATTTATAAAGTATTCTCACTGGGACCTCTGACACATAATACCCTCCTGTTGCCTCTGACACTGAAATCATATCCTCACTGTGGACTCTGACATTCACAAAATATCTACACTCACATAATATCTCCACTGTGGCCTCTCACACTTGAATAATAAATTCACTGTGACCTTTGACACTGACATAATAAATTTACTGTGAATTCTGACACTTGATGGTACTTTAACTGTGCTCACTGAGGCTCACATAATACCTACACTGTGACCACTGACACACAATACCCTTACTTTGACTTCCAACTCACATAAAAACACACTGACTTCTGACACTGATGTCATATCCTCACTATTGCCTCAGACACTCCCATAATACCCTTCCATGGACTCTAACACTTGCGAAATAAACACAATGTGAGTTTTGACACTCACATAATAATCTTACTGTGACCACTGACACACACATAATATCCTCAGGGTGACCTCTGACAATCATTTAATAACCTCTGTGTGGCAACTCACAAAGATAATATCCTCTCTGTGGCCTCTGACACTCATAAGATACCCTCTATATGGCCAATGACACACAATAACTTATCTATGGCTTGTGACACACAATATCCTTACTTGGCTTCTATCATCACATAAAATCCTCACTGTGATCTCTGACACTCAGGTAATCCCCTCCATGTGATGGCTGATAATACTCACTAGGACCTCTGACATTCACATAATACCATCAATGTGGTCTTGTAAACTCAAATATTACCCTCACAGTGACCCCTGACACTGACAACATATCCTTCCTGTGATCTCTATCACTCAAATAATACCCTTGGTGTAAAATCAGGCACAATCATAATACCCTCAATGTGGCCCCTGACACTGACATAATATCCTGTTTTTTTTTCTGATACTCACAAATTTCCTCACTGTGGCCTCTGACATTCAATAGTATCCTCACATGCCTTCTGTCATGCACATAAAACCCTCAGTGTGACCACTGACAATAACCTCACTGTGATTTCTGATACTGATATTATATCCTCCTGGGGCCTGTGATACTCACCTTATACCTCATTATGGCATGTGACACTCAGAATATCCTGTGACTCTGACAGTCACACTATATGTTGTGGCCTGACATTCAAAAATATCCTCATTCGGTCACTGATACTGATATAATACCTCACACTGACCTGTAAGCTCACTCTGACCTCTGACACTTAAATAATACCCTAATTGTGTTCTATGACACTAAGATGACATCCTCACTGTGATCTCTGACATTCACATAATAGCCTCACTGTAGCCTTGGACAAACACATAATACCCTACTGTGGCACCTGACACTGACTTAATATTCTCACCTGACATCTGACACTCAAAGAACACCTTCACTATAACCACTGACACTTACATAATACCTTCAATGTGGTCTGTTACACTCAATATCACTGTGACCTCTGACACTCACATAATATCCTCACTTGGCCTGTATCACTCACATTAATACCCTGAATGTGACCTCTGACATTGACATAGTACCCTCTGTGGCCTCTCTTACTCACATCATGTCTTCACTGTGATCTTCTGACACTCACATAAGACACTGGCTGATGTGGTCATGGACACTTTCATTTTATTCTCACTGGTGCTTCTGATACTCAACTAATACTCTCACTTTGGCATGTCACACTTACATAATATCCTCACTGTGAGCCTGTTAGTCATATAATATGCTCACATGTCATTTGAAACTCACACAATGTCATCACTGTGACCTCTTACATTCACTATATACCCTCACTATGGCCTCTGACACTCACAAAATATCCTCAATTGACCTATCACTGACAGAATATGCTCATTGTGACCTCTGACACTAATATTATACACTCACTTTGACATCTGACATAGCCATAATATCCTGAATTGGCCTCTGAAATGTACATAATACCCTCACTGTAACCTCTGACACATAACTTGAATGTGACCACTTGCACATAATATCCTCTCTATGTTCTGTCATAGTCACCTTATATCTGCACCTGATACCTGATACTCACTTAGAATCCTCACTGTGCCCTCTGACACTGCCTCTGGCAGGCACTCACATAGGATCCTCACTTTGGCCTCTGATTCTGACGTAACATCCTCATGCTGACCTCTGACACTCACATATTACATTCACTGTGATGTCTTTATAAGCAATAATACAAATAGAATTTATATCATCTTGATATCAATAAAATTTATGTCAATGAATCTATATTGATGAAATGCTGCTGATGAATCCACATCTATGAAATGATCAGTGAATCTACACTGATATATCAATATCAATGATCTACATTGATGAATCAATATTGACAATCTACAAAGAAGAATTGATATCAATGAATCTACATATATGTATTGATACTGAGATCTACAATGTTGAATCAATATTGACAATCTACAAAGAGTATAAATGGATCTTCATCAATAAATTGATATCTATCTACATTGATGAATTGATATCAATGAATATATCCTGATGATCTACTTTGATGAATCCATATCAATGCATCTACATCTGTGAATCAATATTGATGAATGTACATATGAATTGATATTGATGATCTACATTGATGCAT
>NW_025920579.1:0-50941 GCF_902686445.1 Sciurus carolinensis | reverse complement strand
CATGTCCCTCCTACATGCTAGGCTATTAGGTCCTGGGAGACTGACAGTGAATTTGAAAAGTGAAGTTTACTGAAGAATGGCAGATGGGTTATATCAGACCAAGGGGCTATGGCTGCCTCCTGCAGTGAGGCAGTTTCTGAGGGAAGAGGAATAGGTGGAGAAGGTCATGGATTAGCATTTGGGTGTCAAGTGACTCAACCAATCATGTCCAAAACTGAATTTGACCAAAGACAAGTCTGTAGTACCAGTGACTTTTGAATGTGTTTTCAGAGTATAATAAGGAGCTGTGGAACATCTTCTCTCCCAATGGTAACAGCCTATGACTCCACAGTGTTTTTTCCTCTGTGCTATAATCAGCACATGGCTGTTAATGAAAAAGATAGGTGGTTCAAGATCACACCAGGATGCTTTAGTCTTCTTCTAGGTTCTCATTCAACTTCTGATTCTTTCTCAAAATTTGCCATTCTCTGAATTTTCTTTTATCTTTTACCCTGTAACCCTCCATTCATCCTGGTCTCCTTCTCCTTTGACTGTGGTTGCTGCCTGGGGTGTTGTGAGGACTCAATGGTTATATTCACTGAATTATTCCCCGAGAAATGGTTTCTTCCTGTCCTACTGGATGTCTCTGTTCACTGTTCAGAGCACAGAGGCTACCTCAACCTATCTGGATTCCAGGGGACACTCAGGACTCAAGCATGGAAATAAGAAATGACTCTGAATCCAGGTTGGAACACCCCTAAAAGGAGTATTGACTTGCCATCACAGGATACCACCAACACTTTGATTTGGGGCTGCACCATCCTGACATTTGTTTAAGAATACTTGTAGGTTTATATACAAATTGAGCAGAAAGTACAGTTTCCACACTCCTCTCCATGCACACATTTCCCTGTTATTCCTGTCTTGTTTTAAAGTGTATATTTGTTACAATTGATAAAAATTATTGATATATATTTTTAAATTAAGGTGCCTGGTTTAAATTAGATTTTAATTTTTGTGCTGAATTGTTCTATGGGTTATGAGAAATGTGGATTGCCTTTAACCCCAATACAGTTTCACACAGGATATTTTTACTACTGAAACCTTCTTTGTGCTTCACCAGTTTATCCTCCCTCCTTTCTCACCCTTGGCAACTGTTGATCACTTTACTATCTCTATGGTTTTGAATTTTCCAGAATGTTCCACAGCTGGAATGGTGTATCAGATAGCATATAAATTTTCACACTGACTTCTTTCTCACATTAGATAAAGTTCCTCCATGTTCTCTCATGGCTCCATAGCTCACTTCCTTCTGTTTCTTAATATTCTTCCATTGTAGGGATACACCACAGTTTGTTCATCCATCACTTAGTGGAGGACATCTTGGTTACTTGTAGTGTTTTGAAAGTTATGAATAAAATTATTTTGAGCACTCATGTAAAGTTTTCTTGTGCATATACATTTTCATCACATTTTTAATTACTCAGTCTGTAATCACTTTATTATATGATAAGATTACACTTAATGTAATAAACTGATGAACTGTTTTCCAAAGTGACTATATAATTTTACATTTCTACCAGCAATGACTGAAAGTTCCTATGTTTCACATCTTTGGCAGCATTTGGTACTGTTAACTTTTAAAATTTTAGCTATTATGATAGGTATGCAGAAGTTATCTCATTTTTGTTTAATTTTCAATGTCATAATAAAAAATGATTTTTTAAAAAAAGTTTTTAGTTGTCAATGGACCTTTATTTTATTTATTTATTTATGGTGTTGAGAATCAAACCCAGTGCTTCACACATGGTAGGCAAGCACTCTATCACTGTGCTACAACCCCAGGCCATGAAAAATAATTTTGGACATCCTTTTATATGCTAATTTGACATCATCTGTATACCCTTTTTTGGTGAGGTGTCAGATCTTTTAGCCACATTTAATTGGATTGCTTACTTTAATATGATTTAGTTTTAAGAGGTTTTTATATATTTTATTATCCAGTCCTTCATAAAATTTATATTTTGCAAATATTTTCTCCATGTCTGTGTACTGTTTGTTCAGTTTCTTAACAGCACCTTTCATGGAGCATACGTTTTTTTAGGTTTTTTTGGTTTTTTTTTTCAGTGAACTTCAACTTGCCAATATTTTTCCTTCATGGATTGTGTTTTTGGTATTGTATCTAAAAGATATCACCAAACAAAAATTCACTTATATGTTCTCATTGTATCTTTAGTTGCATCTTAGTCCATTTTGTGCTCCTTTAACAAAATATTTGAGTCTGGGTAGTTTATAAAGAAAAGAGTTTATTTTGGTTCACTGTTATAGAGGCTAGTTGGGCACATGGGTGAGACTGTGGCTTGTCATAACATGGCAGATGGGAGCACACAGTGGAAGTGTGTGCTAGAGATGCCATAAGGTGAGAGAAGAAGCAGGAGACAGAGGAGGCTCCTCTTTTACAACAACCTAATCTCACAGGAACAGACCCAGTCCTCTCATCCTTGGAGAACTACATTAATCCTTGTTGAAGGTGGTGTCCCCTGATCTAACCATCAATTAAAAACACCATCATCTCCATACTGGTATGGTGAACAGCAAGCTTTCATCACAAGCATTTTGGGGGACATATTCAAAATACATCCACACTATAACAAGGAGTCTTATAGTTTTACACCTCACACATTTATTTGTAATCCATTTTAGGAAAGGTTTAAAATCTCAGTATAGATTTGTTTAAATGTGGATGTCAAGTTGTTCTAGCACCATTGATAATAGTGACTGTTCTTTCCTCATAAAATTAACTTTTTACCTTTGTAAAAGATTGCTGACTTATTTCTATAGAACTGTTTCTGGCCTCTGTATTCTTTTCCATTGATGTTTCTGTTGATTTTTTCCAAATATTTTATCATGTTTTACTTCCTGTAGCTTTAAAACAAATCCTAATATTAGAGTATCAATCCTCTGGGATTTTTCTGATCTTTGTCATGAGAACCTGATTTGATTCTCATAGTTTGGATTTGAAATGTCTCCCAAAGACTGGTTTTATGAAGACTGGTCCCCAGGGCAGCAATGTCAGAAGTGAGACTTTTACGAAGTGATTGGACTATGAGGGTTCTAATCTCACTAGTGGATTAATCTGTTGGTAGCTGAATGGACTATGGGGAAATGAGTGAACTGTAGACAGTGGGGCAGCATTGGAGGAAGGAGGTCATGGGAGGCACACCCCATAATAGTACTTCTTGTCCCTGCCCACTGTGTCTTTCTCCTTCCTTCTTCATGATTGCTATGAACTGAATATCTTTACTCCACCACACCTTTCCACCATGATGTTCTGCCTTACCTCCAGCCCAAACCAGTGGAGTCAGCGAACCATAGAATGAAACTTCTTAAACCATAACCCAAAATAAATCTTAACTACTTTGAGTTGTTTTTCTTAGGTATTTGTGACAAAAAGTTGAATAAGATTCCCAGAGGTTAAAGTTAGAAAAGTGTGGGGATTCTCCCCAATCTCAGAGCAATCCACAATGCCAAGTTCTGAAGATAAGACTGATGATATCAATAGCTACCAATGTTCTGACCACTGGAGAAAGAGGCAAATTAAGATGCATGAGTTCATCTTTTTGAAAATTATCACAATGTGCTCTCTAGACATCACTATCCTATCCTCTCCACACATCAATGCAAACTAATATTGACCATATTCCTATATGTGTAACTTTTTACTCTTCTCTCAACCTTCTTTTCAAATGGGGAGAAGGGATCAAAGTACTCTTCAGGTTTGTAGCAAAAAGGGCTGGAGAAATGGGCTAAAATCCTGGCTTTCTGATATTCAAGTGGATAATAATTGATGACTCTTTTGTTCTAGGTAAAGAACAAACATCCCAAGAGATCCAAGATGGCAGACTAGAGGGTGACTGCATCTCCCATATCTACAAAACACAAGATTCAAGAAGGGGAGGTATTCAGAGACTTGGACCATCATAGAGCTATGCATTGCATGTCTCCCACCAGGTGAAGCTCGGCCCAGGTGGCAGCCTCACACAGTGGCAGCTTCTTGGAGCAGGGCAGGGCAGCTAGAGTCTTCCCCAAGTATTCCTGCTTTCTCTGGTGGCAGACTTGATCCACAGTCAACTTCTATGAGGAGGCCCACCCAGTGAGAGCTTGACTGCACAGAACCAACCACAAGTCCCAAACACAGCAGCAGGCCCAGCCCGTAGGTGGCTTCTTGGAGCAGGGCAGGGCAGCCAGAGAATTCCCCAAACAGCTCTGCTCCCTCCAGTGGCAGACTCAACCCACAGCCAGCTTCTTGGAGCAGGCTGCCCAGTGAGAGCTTTTCCGCACAGAGCCAACCCCAAGCCCTGAACACAGTGGTGGGCCCTGGCCCAAAAGTGACTTTAGGGACCAAGGCAAGACAGAAAGAGGCTTTCCCCTAGCAGTCTGGCTCCCACAGGCGAGGGCAGGCCCTGTCTATAGCCAGATTCTAGGACCAGGACTGCACATTGAGAGGATTTCCGTGCAGAACCAGCCCCCAGCCCTGCACCCATTAGCGGACTAGGGGCAAATTTCTTTGGAAGCACTGCATTATCAAGTTCCTCCAAGACTTCAGGCTACTGAAGGCTGGGAGGTGATATACTGCAAATCTACAGGGACACTATAAGCTGAAGAGGAAGTGTGCAATATCTCAGAGTCCCACTGATATCTAACCAATATGAGAAAACAAGGGAAGAAAATGTTCCAAAAAGCCTAGATACTATATCAATAAAACCCAATGAGAGGACAGCAGAAGAAATGTCAGAAAGGGAGTTCAGAATGTACATAATTGAAAAATCAGGGAAGCTAAGGAGGAGATGAAAGAGCAAATGCAGGCATTGAAGGAAGAGATGAAAGAGTGAATGCAGGATTTAAAAGATTGCATCAATCAACACTTAAAAGAGCAATTATGTGAAGCAGATCATTCTAATAAAGAGTTAGAGATACTGTAAAAAACCAAACAGAAATCCTTGAAATGAAGGAAACAATAAACCAAGTTAAAAACTCTATAGAAAGCATAACCAATAGGATAGAACACCTGTAAGACAGAACCTCAGACATTGAGGAAAAAATATTTAATCATGAAACCAAAGTTGACCAAACAGAGAAGATGGTAAGAAATCATGAACAGAACCTACAAGAATTATGGGATATCATAAAAAGGCCAAATTTAAGAATTATTGGGATTAAGGAAGACTTAGGAAAACAAACCAAAGGAATGAACAGTCTATTCAATGAAATAATATCAGAAAATTTCCCAAATCTGAAGAATGAAATGGAAAACCAGGTGCAAGGGGCTTATAGGACTCCAAATATACAAAATTACAACAGACCCACACCAAGGCACATTGTTATGAAAATGCCTAACATACAAAATAAAGACAGAATTTAAAGGTTGCAAGAGAAAAGAATCAAATTACATTCAGGGGGAAACCAATAAGAATATCAGCAGATTTTTCCAGTCAGACACTAAAAGCTAGAAGGGCCTGGAAAAACATTTACCAAGCCCTGAATGAAAACGCATGCCAACCAAGAATCTTATACCCAGCAAAACTTACTTTCAGATTTGACAATGAGATAAAATTCTTCCATGATAAACAAAAGCTAAAGGAATTTACAAAAAGAAAGCCAGCATTACAGAACATTCTCAGCAAAATATTCCATGAGGAAGAGATGAAAAACAATGATGCAAATCAGCAACGGAAGGAACTAAACCAAAGGAATAGCCAAATAAAGGAGAAACCAAATCATGTCAAAAAACAAAAATGAGTCATATAGCTGGAAATACAAATCATATCACAATAATAACACTGAATATTAATGGCCTAAACTCATCATTCAAAAGACATAGACTGGCAGATTGTATTAAAAAGAAAAATCCAACAATATGCTGCATGCAAGAGACTCATCTCATACATAGAGATACCCATAGACTAAACAAAGGGGAAAGGATGGGAAAAAACATACTATGCACATGGAGACAGAAAAAAAGCTGGAGTATCCATCCTCATTTCAGTTATTGTGATCTTCAAGCCAAAACTAGTCAGAAGGGATAAAGAAAAACATTATATATGGCTTAAGAGAAGCATAAATCAGCAAGACATAACAATCATAAGTATCTATGCCCTGAACATTGGCTCATCCATGTATGTCAAATAAATCCTCCTCAATTCCAGAAATCTAATAGACCACAACACAACAATACTAGGTGATTTAAACAGACCTCACACACCATGGATAGATCTTCCAAGCAAAAATTGAATAAAGAAAACATAGATCTCAATAACACAATCAACAATTTAAACTAAATGGACATATATAGAACAGACCATCCAACAGAGAACAAATACACTTTCTTCTGAGCAGCACATGGATGCTTCTCTAAAGTAGACCATATTTTATGCCACAAAGCTACTGTTAGCAAATACAAGAAGATAGAGATACTACCTTGTATTCTGTCAGATCATAATGGATTGAAATTAGAAATAAATGACAGAACAATAATTAGAAACTTCTCCAATAATTGGAGATTAAATAATACTCTATTATATGATGAATGGATAAGAGAAGACATCAGGAGGGAAATAAAGAAAATTCTTAGAAGTAAACGAGAACAAAGACACATCATATCAAAATCTCTGGGACACTATGAAAACAGTACTTAGAGGAAGATTTATTTCATGGGGTGCATTCAATAAAAGAAGTAAAAATCAATAAATAAACACCTTAATGCTACAGATAAAAGCCTGAAAAAAAGAAGAACAGACCAACATCAAAAGTAGTAGAAGACAGGAAATAGTTAAAATCAGAGCTTGAAATCAATGAAATTGAAACAAAGGAAAAAATCAAAGAATTAACAAAATAAATAGCTGGTTCTTTGAGAGAATAAACAAAATTGATAAACCTTAGCCACACTAACAAAGAGAAAGAGGGAGAACATTCAAATTACTAAAATTCAGAATGAACAAGAAAATATCACAACAGACACAAGTGAAATACAAAATATAATCAGAAGCTACTTTGAAAATCTATATGCTAACAAATCAGAAAACCTCGAAGTCATTAACAAGTTTCTAGAGACATATGGATTACCTAAATTGAACAAGGAGGACATACATAACATAAATAAATCAATTTCAAGCAATAAAATAGAAGAGGTCATCAAAAACCTACCAACAAAGAAAAGTCCAGGACCAGATGGGTTCTCAGCCGAGTTCTACAAAACCTTTAAAGAAGAGCTCTTTCCAATACTCCTCAAAGTATTCCATAAAATAGAAGAGGAGGGAAACCTCCCAAATTCATTCTATGAAGCCAATATCACCCTGATACCTAAACCAGACAGAGTCATATCGAGAAAAGAAAATTTCAGACCAATATCCTTAATGAACATCGATGCAAAAATTCTCAATAAAAATTCAGCAAATCGCATACAAAAATATATTAAAAATTAGTGCACCATGATAAGTGGGTTTTATCCCAGGGATGCAAGGTTGGTTCAACATCCAGAAATCAATAAATGTCATTCACCATATCAACAGACTTAAAGTTAAGAATCACATGATTATATTGATAGATGCAGAAAAAGCATTCAATAAAATACAGCACCCTTCACGCTCAAAACACTAGAAAAAAATAGGAATAGTGGGAACATTCCTTAACATTGTAAAGGCCATCTACGCTAAACCCATGACCAATATCATTTTAAATGGTGAAAAACCGAAAGCATTCCCCGTAAAAAGTGAAACAAGGCAGGGAGGCCCTCTTTCACTACTTCTATTCAACATCATCCTTGAAACTCTAGCCAGAGCAATTAGACAAACCAAAGAAATTAAAGGGTATGAATAGGAAAAGAAGAACTCAAACTATCCCTGTTTGCTGATGACATGATTATATATTTAGAGGAATCGGGAAATTCCACCAGAAAACTTTTAGAACTCATAAGTGAATTCAGTAAAGTAGCAGGTTACAAGAACAATGCTCATAAATCCAATGCATTTATTTACATAAGTGATGAATCTTCAGAAAGAGAAGTTAGGAAAACTACCCCATTCACAATAGCCTCGAAAAAAATAAAATACTTGGGAATCAATCTCACAAAAGAGGTGAAAGACCTCTACAATAAGAACTACAGAACACTAAAGAAAGACATTAAATAAATCTTAGAAGATGGAAAGATCACCCATGTTCTTGGATAGGCAGAATTAATATTGTCAAAATTGCCATAGTACCAAAAATGCTATAGGGATTCAATGCAATTCCAATTAAAATCCCAATGATGTACCTTACAGAAATAGAGCAAGCAATTATAAAATTCATCTAGAAGAATAAGAAACACATAAGTTAAAACTATCCTTAACAGTAAGAGTGAAGCAGGGGGTAACGCAATACCAGATCTTCAACTCTACTACAAAGCAATAGTAACAAAAACAGCATGGTATTGGTACCAAAATAGACAGGTAGATCAATGGTACAGAATAGAGGACATGGACACAAACCCAAATAAATACAATTTTCTCATATTAGACAAAGGGAACAAAAATATGAAATGGAGAAATGAAAGCCTCTTCAATAAATGGTGCTGGAAAAACTGGAAATCCATATGCAACAGAATGAAATTAAACCCCTATCTTGCACTCTGCACAAGACTCAACTCACAATGAATCAAGGACCTCGGAATCAGACCAGATATCCTACATCTTATAAAATAAAGAGTCGGTCCAAATCTTCAACATGTCAGCTTAGGATCAGACTTCTTTAAAACGACTCCCATAGCACAAGAAACAAATCAAGAATCAACAACTGGGATAGATTCAAACTAAAACGTTTTCTCTCAACAAAGGAAGCTATCAATAATGTGAAGAGAGAGCCTATAGAGTGGGAGAAAATCTTTGCCAATCATGCTTCAGATAGAGCAGTAATTTCCAAAACAAATAAGGAACTCAAAAACTCTAAACCAAGAATACAAATAATCCAATCAACAAATGGGCTAAGGAAATGAACAGACAATTCACATAAGATCTACAAGCAATCAAAAAAGATATGAAAAAATGTTCAACATCTAGTACTAAGAGAAATGCAAATCAAAACTACCCTAAGATTCCATCTCATCCCCAATTAGAATGACAATTATCAAGAACACAAGCAACAGTAGGTGTTGGCGAGGATGTGGGGAAAAAGGTACACCCATATATTGCTGCCTGGGCTGCAAATTAGTGCAGCCACTCTGGAAAGCAGTATGGAGATTCCTCAGAAACCTTGGAATGGAACCACCATCTGACCCAGCTCTCCCACTCCTCAGTCTATACCCAAAGGACTTAAAATCAGCATACTACAGAGATACAGCCACATCAATGTTCATAAGTGCTCAATTCACAATAGCCAGATTGTGGAACAAACCTAGATGTCCTTCAATTGATGAATGGATAAAGAAACTGTGGCATATATATACAATGTAATATTACTCACCCATAAAGAATGATAAAACTAAGGCATTTGCAGACAAATGGATGAAATTGGAGAATATCATGCTAAGTGAGATAAGCCAATCTGAAAAATTCAAAGGATGAAATTATATTGCTGATAAGCAGATGATGACACATAATGGGGGGTGGGAGGGTTTAGTGTTAGGTTTAGGGTTAGGTTTAGAATGAGGGTTAGGGAGAGTGGCAAGAATGGAGGAAGGAAGGACTGTATAGAGGAAAAAGAGGGTGGGAGGGGTATGGGGAAGGGATAATAAAAGAATGAAACAAACATTGCCCTATGTAAATTTATGATTACACAAATGGTATGCCTTTACTCCATGTACACAGAAACAACATGTATCCCATTTGTTTACAATAAAAAAATTTATTGAGCAAATAAATAAGATAAAAAAATCCTAAAAAAATAAACATTCCTGCTTTACTCCTTTATTTACCCTATTCATGTGTATAAAATGTTAAATCATCGCTTATAGAGAAATTGCATTCTAAGTTAAACTCAATGAATGCATTTGCTGAGCCCCTGTGGAGAAAGCACTGTGCTAGTTACCCTGGGGGATGCAGAGAAAGGATATTCCTGTCCTTCCTCAAAGGAGCTTAATATGCAGCCAGGGTTCTCCGTAAGTGAGAACATCAGTATTAGACAACAATAGGCCCTACCTGGTGAAGGGAGATGGCAATGTAGGGCAGAGTCAGCACTGGCTTCTATCTCCAAAGGATTTAGAACAAAAGAAATCTGGAAAATCTCTTCCAATGAGTGTCCCACAGATGAGGATTTAAAAATATTTATCATAGATTTCCTCCACATTTTCCACTCATAGATTCATATTTAATTAGTATCAAAATCAAAAGAAGATGCATAGCGATGAACTGGACAATCCAATAACA
This sequence comes from Sciurus carolinensis, assembly GCF_902686445.1. NCBI lineage: Eukaryota > Metazoa > Chordata > Mammalia > Rodentia > Sciuridae > Sciurus > Sciurus carolinensis. The sequence continues at coordinate 40,565 of NW_025920579.1, read as the reverse complement.
TGTGGTTGGGGAAAGTCAAGATCCTGCTCAAAAAATAAATTCAGAGAAATTCAATGCATGAGTGTGGTTAATTGCTTTATAGCAAGAGAAAATTTACTGCACTTAGCAGTACCTAAAGACTTCTGGAGAAAACATATTACTGAAATGACCCAATCGATGGCCCTATACCAAATAGCAAAACTTCCACTGTCCTTATGAATACCTGAGGCCCCTCATGCACATAAACAAGCTGGAAGAATGACTGTGATTCTATGGCCAAGAAGGGAAAGGCATCTCAGGTTAGGAGACATAGGAGGAAGGAGGGTTTGTACAATGACCAGATGATAGTGGAGCAAAGGAGTTGAGGGTACTGAAACAGTAAGTAAGTTGGCTTAGTGCGGGGGCATCCGGAATTCCATCCAGTGCTTGACAAAGATCCTCTGGAGGATGATTGCAAAGGCTCATCCTAAAAGGAATTGCCGGATGTTTTGCTCCAGAGCATGGTGTTTTCTCTGCTGTGTTTTTCTGATAATATATTACTCATTTCAGTCTGAACGGATTGCTTAAGGGGATGAAGGGAGTACAACAAAAATTCTAGAAAATATTACCTACAATCTGAAAAACAATGGGTCTTTACCATTAACAAAATTAAAAATAATTTTGCAACCGTGCAATGAGTCTCTGAAAGCCTCTGGAGAAAATAGTTATAAATCTGCCTTTCTCTCCAACAGGCTGTTTAAATTTTAACAATAGTTTCATTTATGTGTGGTAGTGAGGTAAGAGAATAAGGTTCCAAGACATTCCTTCCTTCCTACAAAGAATATGTCACCCCTATAATAAATGTTGGCACACAATATTCATTGGCACCGCTGCCCTCCTGTAACCCTTAACTCAGCAATTTAGATATTAACCAGAGGGACCTATTAGAAATGGTCACATGAGATTACTTGTCTATCACTTTAACCGCAAGAATAATAAGAATAGTCTTAGGTCATGTAGAGTTTAGATTTTTAAGGAAATAAACATTGTATTAGCTCATCAATGTAGTTAGATATTCTTAAAACAATTGTGATTAGGTAAGGATGATCTGTAAGGTTGTTGTTTTCTGCCTATGCTTTGAAAACTTCTTTAATATTAACCACAAGACTGCCATTATAGCCTGAAGAAAACTGTATATAAACCCAGCCCTCCCCAGAATAAAGTGGGATTGATTGTAACACTATTTCTTAGAAAAAGGACTGTAGGGAAACTGGACCTAATTGACACTAAATGTATAGTATATGATAAATGTATAGTATATGATAAATGTATAGTATATGATCTACAACCATTCTCTACCAAAATCATCCTAGGCCAATCGTAGCTTTTTTAATGGAAGTCAGGAATTCCATTACAGGCTTAGATAAATATCAGCACCACTATCATTATGCAGAGTAATTGGAACATGATGTGAGGTGAGAAAACCCACAATAATTGATGTCCATCTATATTTTGGATGGGTCCTATATTGTTCAATATGTGAGTGAACTGAAAACAAATAGGATTATATTTCCAAGTCTCAAAATGGGCAAAATTTACATGTTTTCAAGGGTATATACAAGAATGTTTTAATCACATTGAACTTAGAAATAGCTCTTGTGTGACTAGAATGAAATCCATACATAACAAACATGAAATGTAGTGTTTAGGGACAGTAGGAAAAAAACAAAGAAAGGAAACATAAAGGAGGAGGATAAGAAGCAGTGATGTCAAACTTTATTTAGGTTTAGTGAAACACCAACAAATGTAAGAGAAAAGTAAGAGAAAAGGTTTCAATATAAAAATGGAAGATAACAAGAATAATATTGATAAAAGAAAAAACCCAAAACACTCATAATTACTTTGAGTCATATAGTCTTTTATTTTTTGGTGGGGGGTGGGAGGTTTGGTACTAGAGTTTTAACACAGGGGCAACTTACCATCCCCAATCCATTACATATTTTATTTTGAGACAGGGTCTCATGAAGTTACTGAGGGTCTCACTAAGTTGCTGAGGCTGCCCTTGAACTTGTGATCCTCTTTTCTCAGCTTCCTGAGCAGCTGGGATTCCAGGCATTCATCACTGAACTTAGCTCTTCTATATATTTTAAGGGATTTAGAAATAATGAGTGGATCAGAGAAGAACATCATGAGAGTTTTACATTGGATAAATTTACATTTTTCACTTGAGGAAAAGCCTTAAGATTCATTTTAATGTTAAAGAAATGGTGAGCTGACTTCTGTGAAGTGCTGAGGAAAATATAACATGTTGAGAAACTATTTCTGCTCATGCAAAAAGGAGAAACATGAAGTATGCTTTGTTGCTTGGGGAAAGAGAGGTTGGCTGCATTGGTATAAGTCTACATAACTGTTGAGACTGGCAGATGAGTTGGGGGTCCTCATCTGTGATGACCTTCTGAAGAGACCAGGTGGCCTGTGGGTCAACCTGGATAAGGCAACTGAAAGTCAGGGACTCCCCACATTCCATGACATCTCCAACCATCTGTTAGACTGTTACTTGGTGCACTGGCCCTACCTCCTCACTCCTGAGTCTGAGTCTGAGCTACAGGGAGGGACTTCAGCTCTGAGCTTTGGCATCTGGAGCCTTGTTTTGTTCAATATTGGTAAAGTTACAGGGTATTGATCAACCTTTCCTCACAAGTAATTTAATGATTATGCTATTGTAGTTCCTTAGGCCTTCTGAAACTTATTTGATTTCAATTGTCTTTAACCTATGACACATTTGGGTTTCTTCACTGTAGTCCCAGACTGTGCCTGTTCTGTCTCAAATGTAATCTCGGCAGTATCTGTCAGCCCTTCACATGATCTATAGACAGAAATGAATCTCCTAGAAATCAACAGGAATTGTAGTCTTAACTGAAAGAGAGCAAACAGCAGTTTTGAGACCTCAAAAAAATTTCTTATATCTAAATCTACAACCTACTGTCTGGTCAACCAGCTGAAATACTGTAAATTGTAGATGGGGTCACAGTCAGCAAGTGATGAATGATCAGCTGTTTCCTCTGAGAAACAAGATGTTCTCCAACTTGATTTTTCTCTGCTTTCATGTAATTCTATCCTTAACATATTTGTAGAAATTTGGGATTGGTATTTTACCTTCAATTTATTGACAATAGAAAACTGAGGCACAAAGTCTATAGTTTCTTCTAGTTTACAAGTAGGTGTAGAGTGGGAATATGGTTAATGTCCCAGCTACTGACTGTTATTGGAGGCATAAATTGCCTGTTCTTATCAAGAATAGCTCACACCTTTTATACTAGGATCCTCTGTATCATATCAGTTCCTACAGGCATATAACAAGTGTGTTGGTCTAAGAGTCTGGGACTAATTATTTTCCACTTAGTTCAAACTTCTGCTGAGTACTAAGTGGACAGCACTTTCTGGTTATGCTGGGAGCAGTGTGACAGTGCACAGTACCTTCTTTAAAGGAGCTCAAGTACAGTCTTGCATTAAATGAAACAGTGGTATCCAGAAGTGACAAATTCAGGACCAGGGACTCTGCTGGTGAGAAATCACCATTTCCAGGGGCACAGCCTCTTCTTACAAATGCAGGAGAGTCTTCTCCCTGCAGTGCAATATAAGGTTCCTCCAGATGTGATAGGTTCACACCTGTAGTCCCAGCAGCTCAGGAGGCTGAGGCAGGAGGATAGCAAGTTGAAAACCAGCCTCAGAAAAGCAAAAAACTAAGCAGGTCAGTGAGGACCTGTCTCTAAATAAAATCCAAGATAGGGTTGGGGATGTGTCTTGAGCTGGGGATGTGGTTCAGTGGTTGAGTGACCCTGAGTTCAATCCCTGGTACCAAAAAAAGAAAGTTCCTGGGACATCAGAGAATCTTTACCACCCTATAGGTCTGTCTGAGCTATTGAACCTTCAGGATTGCTAGATAGCCAACCATTCTAGAAGCTGCTGTATGATCTGAAATATGTGCTATGTGGTCAAGGTGAGAATGAGTCTAGGTGGAGAAGACCATCAGCCCCAGTAAAACTCAAGCTGCTCAGAAGGTTGGACACCCTTCCCTCCAACTGTCAGCTTGGCAATGGGAGCCCAGTGGCTTATCAGTAAGGTGGGCTGTTGGGACTAAAGGAATCATGGGAAAAGGACCTGTGCTAATTACTATGGTAAGAAATAACCTGGCTTGAATTTGCCTCATTTACCTACATTTTTTCCCAAAAATTTATTGGCATTTTTTTTTCATATAGAAAGAATAAAAACATATGTACAGAAAGTTGTTAAGGAATTCAAGAAATCAATTTTGGGTAAAGGCAGACTATATTTTAGTAATTTTTTTCTTAGAATAATAGTATAATTGTAGGAAAATTTTAAAAATATATCTCTCAAGACCCTATTAACTGTGTATAGAGTATGACACCAACCAGTCTCCTGGGCTCTAATCTAGGTTTCTTATCTTTTCTTCAATTTCCTACTCTGTTTATGTGGTATATCATAGTACCTACATTTATGAGTTGTCACATAGGTATTAATTCTCTTATTGTTCTTACATCAGTGCCTGGCATAGAGTAAACACTGATAGTTTACTCTTCTATTACTTCCCATTTAACACAAACTTTATTAGTGTTAGGCATATTTCTTTCAGACATTTACTTAAGCCTTATACTTCACAAAAGTGTATTAAGATAAAACTTTTTATGTTGGAGATGCTTGTATTTTAAAGTTGTGAGCACAATTGAAACTTCAGCCCTGTAGTGCTAAGGAACTTCCTGAGTGTACACAGAGCCAGTGCTTCATGCCTAGCTTAGTATTTGACTCAAGGGGCTTTAGTAATTACAGTAGTTGAGGATTCAGAGTCAGATGTGAATCTGATTGCCAAATACATTGAATTACCCTACTATGATACTTCCTGTGTCTTCAAGCTTCTCTTTCCTCATCTATAATTTGAGGATAATCAAATATCATGTATTTGGGGAGATTTCAAAAGGTGGAGGTCCCTGCATATAACCTGGGACTTGAAGTTTCTGTTGTCACTGGGGTGGGCCTGCCTCCTCTTCTGAAGGCAGTGCCTACAGCAGTGTGTCCAGCTGTTCACTGAGGAAGGCACATTTGTCTCTTCTCAGAATGTGAAAAGGACAAAGACATCAATAATCATGTGCTGGAGAAGAAGTTTCAGTGCAAGAATGGGGAGGTAGCAGAAAGGCTGACACTAGTCAAGAATCTCAGGAAAGGGGGCTCTGTGCATTTCAGGCAGGTAGGAAGGTTTGTGAATCAACTCTGGCAGTTCAGCTGGGGGAACTAACAGCTCATTTGAGCAAGAAAGGGCATGAAGTCCCATGACAGGCAACATACATCCCAAATAATTATAAAACTACAAATCAACATATCATGTTGTGCATGATGGTCTAAAATTGTTATGGAAAGCTTCATTTGCACTTTTCCAAAATGCACTGAGCTACAATAATTACCAAATATAAAATTAAGCAAGTTTTTATGTGAGCAACCTAGTTGTGTGACCTTTGGTGTAGTCATAATGTTGTGCAAGTACTGCCTCATTTACTCTTAGTCCCAATCACCTCCTGAGTGCTGATGACTTCTTGAGTCTGTCAACCTTCTCTTTTTTCATTGTTCCCAATACCCCCAGCTGTGTGAATCAGGACACATTTTGTGTATGGTTTACATTCCATGCTGGAACAATGCACTATGTGTATTACCACATGGAAATGTCCTTGACCAAATGAGAAAGTGAAGGGACATCTTTATGTAGAAGTTTCAGGAAGATACCTAACTTTAGAGAATTTCTAGGGATCTTACAGAGCATTTTCTTATACAGGGGAGGTCTTTGGTTGCTCACACACCCCCCTTTTTTTTTTTTTTTTTTTTTTTTGCTTTTATCATAGGCTAAGAGAATTCTACTTTGAGAGTTCCTTGGGTATGTTCTCACCAAAATCTCTGTCAACCTTCAGATGATCTATTGTAAAACTCTGTAGACTTAAATTTATCTGTATTCTACTTCAGAAAATTCCAATATCATATTCAAGATCAGACCCTGAAGCTGCCCCAGTTAAGGAAGAAATTACAACAGTGGAGAGATGTGTCATTTCTACTCAACTAATATCTGAAGCACCTTCTCACTCAGGAACATGCTGACACCCACCAGGGGTCAGACCTCCATGAGCTCCTGGTTGAGGGGCACAGGTTGGCAAAGTGGCTTGTCCTCAAAGAGTCCACGTAAAGTGGCCAGAGGCCCTGTTTACACTGAGCAGCTCTCAGGTTCCATGTTTCTCAATCTCAGGATGCTCCATTCACCATGTGATCTTTTGACCAGCTCTTCTGTTTTCCATGTCAAATGTAGGATATGACAAGATCAGGATGCCTGAGTGAGAACACAGAAGAAACATACACAGCACAAAAATCAAAGCAGTCCAACAATGTCATTTCTCCCTGGTTAGGAATAGATTCAGGGTGAAAAGGCAGCATCCACCTAATGTTTAAGAAGAGAAAGGGAATGTGACAGAAGGCCACATGTTAAACTGACATCACTCTGGATTAGGAGTGAGAGTGTCCCAGCCTCCAGCCTGACTGCTTTGCTTACTACTGTTAGCCAGGGATCATTTTATCTCTACTGAATCTCTGTGTCCTGATCTATAGAAATAGCTGCAGAGTATATATAACCAAGTGTGGAATGAATATTCATGAGTGCTTTGAAAATTATATAGACCCTCAGTCTGTGAACTTTGTTTTAGGCCTTGAAACAGTAACATCTGATGATGGGAATGTTGCATATGATTATTAATATTATTATTAATATGATTTTAGTTTTGCTGATCAATGTATAAATAGAAGAGTTGAAAGTTCTTTCTAGGCTACATAGGTTAGATCACTCCAAGAGTTTTATAAATTGTCCCAAGTCATATGTTAAAAGTAACATTAATAAACTAAAACACAGTATTAGAAACAAACTTTTGAAGCCCTTCTACATAAAAAATAGTTGATAGTCTGAACTAGAAAAAGAAACTTGGGACATCAAAGATTCTAGTTAATGAAGTCATTTTTCCACTTGTGCCAGACTTTACCTGAAGGTATATGAAGGACCCTTTATCACACAGAATAAATTATAAAGAGAACTCATTAGTAAACCAAGTATAATCTAATGGCATATTTTTCTTCTAGGTTGTTGTGAGAAATCCTAGTTCTTGGCTGGCAGCAGTGAATGTCTCAAGTGTGTAAGGAAAACTTGCAGGGAGGAGCGTTCTGCTTCTCCTACCTAGGAAAGTAAACAACTGCCCCAAGTTGACAAAATGTTACCAAGGGAACTCATATAGGAACCTGGTGGTCTGATCCCCTGTGGCACATTGTGATTGGACTACAAGTCTATAAAATATATGGCTTTTCCCCAAATAAATGAGTTTGCAGGCTACTTTACCCATTTCTTGGAGTCTGGGCATCTTGACTCCACATCCTTACCAGCCTCTGAACTAGCCTGGCACAACTATATTTTGGCTCCCAATGTACCTCATCTATTCATGCACCTTGGGATTGGTGAGTCCCCCCTGATTTAGTAAGGGTCCTTTGTGTTTGGTGTGCTGATGGTCCTGTGAGGGTGAGCACAGGACCACTCTGTCCCTTTTCTTCCCTGTTCATCCTGTTTGTCCTAATCACCACTGACTTGTGTTATACACCCCCCCTTCCAGTGGCTCTACTATCACTTTTGGTTCTCCCAGAATTCACATAAGAAATTGACCCCCCCAAATTTGGAAACACATCTTTCTCTGTGGAGATTTTTACTGGAGACACCTGTGTGGACATACATCATAACATAAGGACTCACGGAAGTTCCCTGCTAAACAGGACATGTATTGGATCCTAAACACTTCTCTGTATGTCAGAAGATAGACTCCCTTAGTCCTCCCATGGGTAACCTATCTTTGGCTTAGTGATACTCATTGCAGGTTACTTTACAATCCTTCTTTTTCTTTGAGAGAAATTTGTTTACTCCAATCTCCCCCCTAAGCAGAGAGCTCTGCAGCTAGCTGCTTTAAAGTAACTTCTCTCGCAGCACGAGCTTAAAGTGAAACCAAGAGACAAGAAAATAATCCTTCAGGCCTCTGCTTCAAGCATTGCAACTTCTAAAGAGGAGGAAACCCATGCCAATAATAACAGAGTCCCCCACTGTGTATCAAAGGCTTCCTGCCATCTGCTCCTCCCCCTCTATACCCTTGGAATGAATTGCCCTCTCTTGCTCCCTCTGGAGTTCCCTCTGTGAAGCACAGAGTTTTAAAAGGGTCTTATTTTCTCCCAATAATCTGTTTGCAGCATAAAATATAGAACCCCAAAATTTTACTCTCTCAGACTATAGAAAAAAGTGAAACAAAACCTGTAGTTTCCCCCTCACCCTGAGAAAAATGTTGAAGAAAAGGCAGCACAGGTAGCAAAAGAGATGCCTCTCCAGCTACTCCTGTTTGTTCTCTGCAAGTAATGGGAGAACAGGACATTCCTAAGCAATCAATTTCAAGAGAGAATCCTGTCTGGTCCCATTCCTCATGCCCCCCCCACCCTATCCCAAACAAAAGAGTGAACCAACAGCTCCACCTACTGGAAAAGAAAAATCCCCATGGGAGATGGCTGGTGTGGAGGAAATAACCCTACCTGTGGCATGTCGCAGTAAGGAGTATGATATAGCAGCCCCATTTCTCAAGAATAGTGGGAGATAATGTTTCATAGTTTTCTGCATCCAAACCTGACCTGATTCCCAACCAGGAATAAGGGATAAAAAGCCCTAGGCAATTTCCCCCACCTGACCTTGCTGAAGTCTGCAGCAGGCTCAGCAGTGGACCAACCTGAGAGTGAAGGAAAAAAAATTGTCCATTTTAAACTTCTCCTGGGGTGCTACACAAACTCACTGTCTCCCTCCCTCTCATCCCTTCTCTCTGCCTTCCTCTTTCTCACTCTCTCATGCTATAATTAATGGTCATTATCATTTTTCTTCTAGGATTCTTCTTTTGTTTTTCTTATGTGCTATTTCAAGCTCACAATTTTGATCCTACATATGTAGGTTAATGATTGTTGATCAGTTCTATTTTTTATCCAACCCTAGAGTTATTTTTGAACATCTTTTACATTTCAATGGAGATAAACATTACAAGGCCTTTGCTTTTGTGTTATGTGTATATTGTGTTTTCTGATGTCATATTGTCTATGTGCATGTATATATCATGTACATGATATTTAAATTAAGCATGCATGAAATTAAAATTTAAAAAATGGATCCAAATAGTTTTAATTCACGTGATTTAAAAAGGTTCAATTTAAATTGGGTAAACTATTAAAAGTAAAATTCCTTTGAAAATAACTTGCAAGTCTCTCTAGGTTGTCAAACTAGTAAAATGTTGACATTTATAAATGTCTAATATCAATTGTTTCTAGGACTTTTCAACAGGAAAGAGTCAGCACATACTGTTTAATACACTGGTCTGATATCTTGGTTTTACAGTAAAATAAATAAATTAGACTAACATATACAAGATTACTCAAATGTTTTTGTTAGAAACATCTGATTAATTTGCCAAGTTAAAATGTTAATTATTAAATAACATTGAGTACTCTTAACTCCTTAAATTCCAGGGGGTAACATACTTAAATATTATTGGTGTTTTCATAGATTGTTGAAAAAAAAAAGGGTTTAAAATTGCTTTGTGTCATCACTAATAACAAGGCAACTAAGGGTTAACTCATAACAGGTACAATTCTATATACAAAGGGCTCCAAAAGTTTCAACTGTGTTTCAATTAGAGTACTATAAACAACAAAGTGTTTAATATTGTTAAAATGGAGTGATTTAACTAAATTCAGAAATGCATAAGAGTTGTTTAAGGATGCAAACAACAAAGGGTCAACAGATAGGAAAGAAAAAATAAAAGGTTGTACATATGGAAATATATTTAGTGAAAAACAAAATGTTTCTGGGTAAGAAAATGCTTGTGTGGCAAACATGAGGGTCTAAGTAAGTGCTAAGACAGTCTGTGTGTAAGTAAAGGGCAAATTTCAACAAGTTTTCATGTAACTAAGTTGGTTATATATATGTGAGATCATCAGTTAAAGCTACATAAGATTTTTCCTAAGGTCAAATACTAATGTACTGATATAAAACAAAAGTTAATCTATATGTTAAAATGACAAGGATTTCTTAGAAACACTAATTTACTCTTAACATCATGTCTGTTAAGTTTTCTTCTTTAGTAAAATTACTCTTGAAAATTGGGGTTATACAGTTATGGTTAAACAATTGTTAGAGTATTATACTACATTACAGAGTCTAAAGTTTTCTTTAAAAAACTAAATTTGGTTGATATAAATGTATTAAGGTAATTGGAATGGTCATTATTTGTATATTAAATGTGTTCATTTCTTCCAGGTATACAAGTCTTTAAAGCAGAAATTTATCAAACTGCTACTCTCCAAATTAAACTTGCCTGTAACAGTAATTTTAAACTTTTATTTTTTTAAAGAAATTTTTTAAACTTTTTTTAAAGAGTAATTTTTATTGGGGATTTGTTTCTATCACTTAATGACCTAACATTACAGTTCAAAGTCCTAGACAAAGAAAAACAGAATAATAGCAAAAGTAGTAGAAGACAAAAAAAATAAATTAAAATCAGAGCTGAAATCAATAAAATTGAAGCAGAAGAAACAATCCAAAAAATTGACATCACAAAAAGTTGGTTCTTTGAAAAAGTAAGCAAAATACACAAACCCTTAGCTACAATAACAAAGAGGAGAGAAAATTCAAATTACTAAAATTCATGATGAAAAAGGAAACATCATGACAGACACCACTGAAATACAGAACATAAAAAGAAGCTACTTTGAAAATCTGTATTCCAACAAAATAGATACTACCGAAGACATTGACAAATTTCTAGAGACATATGCTCCTCCCAAACTGAACCAGTAGGACATACACAATGTAAACAGATCAATATCAAGCAATGAAATAGAGGAAGTCATCAAAAGCCTACCATCCAAGAAAAGCCCAGGACCAGATGGATTCTCAGTCCAAGTTCTACAAGACCTTCAAAGAAGAACTCATTCTAATACTTCTCAAAGTATTCCAGGAAATAGAAAAGGAGGGTACCCTACCAAACTCATTCTATGAAGCTAATATCACACTCATATACGAAACCAGGCAAAGATACATCAAGGAAAGATAATTTTAGACCAATATCTTTGATGAATATAGATGCAAAGATCCTTAACAAAATACTGGTAAACTGTATCCAAAAACATATTAAGAAAATTGTGAACCACGATCAAGTGTGGTTCATCCCTGGAATGGAAGGATGTTTAACATTCATAAATCAATAAATGTTATCCATCATGTCAATAGACTTAAGGATAAGAATATATGGTTATTTCAATTAACACAGAAAAAGCATTCAACAAAATACAATACCCCTTCATGCTCAAAACTCTAGAAAAAATAGGGATACGTAGGAATATACCTTAACATTGTAAAGACTATTTATGCTAAGCCCATGGCCATCATTCTTAATGGAGAAAAACTGAAAGCATTCCCTTTAAAAATGGGAACAAGACAGGGATTTTCTCTTTCACCACTTCTATTCAATATTGTCCTTGAAATACTAACTAGAGCAATTAGACAGACTAAATAAATTAAAGGGATATGAATAGGAAAAGAGGAACTTAAGCTGTCACTATTTGCTGATGAAATGATTCTATATTTAGAGGATCCAAAAATCTCCTCCAGAAAACTTCTAGACCTCATCAATGAATTCAGCAAATTATCAGCAAAATAAAATCAGCATGCATAAATAAAGCATTTTTATACATAAGTGATGAAACATCTGAAAGGGAAATGAGGAAAACAACTCCATTTGCAATAGCTCATAAAAATAAAATACTTGGGAATCAATCTAACCAAAGAGGTAAAAGTTCTCTACAATGAAAACTACAAAACATTGAAGAAAGAAATTGGGGAAGACCTTAGAAGATGGAAAGATCACCCATGTTCTTGGATAGGCAGAATTAATATTGTCAAAATGGCCATACTTCCAAAGGCACTAAACAGATTTAATGCAATTCCAATTAAAATTTCTATGACATTTCTCATGGAAACAGAAAAGACAATCATGAAATTCATCTGGAAGAGCAAAAGACCCAGAGTAGCCAAAGTAATCCTGGGCAGGAAGAGTGATGCTGGAGGTATCACTATACCCGATCTTAAATTCTACTATAGGGAAATAGTAACAAAAATGGCAGGGTATTTGCACCAAAATAGACAGGTAGACCAATGGTACATGTTAGAAGACACAGAGACATACCCACATAAGTACAGTAACCTCATACTAAACAAGGGTGCCAAGAACTTACAATGGAGAAAAGATAGCCTCTTCAACAAATGGTGCTGTGAAAACTGGAAATTCATATGCAGTACAATGAAACTAAACCCCTATCTCTCTCACTGTGCAAAACTCAATTCAAAATGGATCAAGGATCTAGAAATTAGACCTGAGATCCTTCACCAAATAGAAGAAAAAGTAGACCCGAATCTCCATTATGTTGACTTAGGACCAGACTTCCTTAACAAGACACCCATAGTGCAAGAAATAAAAGCAGGAATCAATAAATGGGATAGATTCAAACTAAAAAGTTTTTCTCAGGACAGAAAACAATTAACAATGTGAAAAGAGAGCCTAGAAAGTGGGAGAAAATCTTTTCCACACACACACTTCAGACAGAGCACTAATCTCCAAAGTTTATAAAGAACTTAAAAAACTTTACACACAAAATTCAAATAACCCAATCAATAAATGGCCTAAGGATATGGGCATACACTTCACAGAAGAAGATATACAGGTGATCAACAAATATATGAAAAAGTGCTCAGCATCCCTGTTAATTAGAGAAATGCAAATTAAACCCCCCCTAAGATTTCATCTAACTCCTATTAGAATGGCTATTATCAAGAACACAAGCAATAATAAGTGTTGGCATGGATGTGGGGGAAAAGGCACATTCATACATTGCTGTTGGAGTTGCAAATTGGTTCAGCCACTCTGGAAATCAGTATGGAGATTTCTCAGAAGGCTTGGAATGGACCCACCATTTTACCCAGCTATCCCTGTGTTTATACCCAAAGAACTTAAAATCAGCATACTACAGTGATGCAGTCACATAGCAGCTCAATTCAGCTAGATTGTGGAACCAACCTAGATGTCCTTCAATTGATGAATGGATAAAGAAACTGTGGTATATATACACAATGGAATATAACTCAGTCATAAAGAACAATAAAATTATGGCATTTGCTGATAAATGGATGAAGTTGGACAATATGCTAAGTGAAATAAGCCAAGCCCAAAAATCCAAAGGCTGAATGTTTTCTCTGATAAGTGTGTGACAATATATAACAATGGGGGGTAACAGGGGGAAGAGAAGAATGAAGAAACTTTGGACAGGGTAGAGGAAAAGTGGGTTGTAGGGGGTGGGATTCAAAAAAAAGTAGAATGAAACAGTATTACCCTATATATATGTATGACTACATGAATGGTGTGAATATACATTGTGTACAATCATAGAAATGAAAAGTTGAACCCCATTTGTGTACAATGAATCAAAGTGTGTCTGTAAAATAAAAAAAAATTAAAATAAAGTTATAGTCAGAGGATTGGTTCTTGTTGTGGAATTACTGTGATCTCAAAAGGGGATATATTGTAGAGCCAAAATGCTCAGTCAAAATTCAAGATAGCTTTTCTACAAACTGAATGTATTTTTACTTTTGCTAATTTCATTTTGTAAAACTGTTACTGGTTAATGTTTGCAGAGGTACTGCTTCAAGAACACACAACCTAGGTAACTTGTGAATAATAAGCCATCACCTACAGAACAGATAGTATGTAATGGTAAATTCCAGTACTAATACAGACTCCAGTTTAAAAAAAAAGGTAAATAACTGTAAAGTTATAGACACTGACATTAAAACCCATTACTCTTACTTTATGACTGGTGAGACTGCCTCAATATTTAAGATCAAACTTAGAGATTGACATTAAATACAGAGGCCAAGAAAAACCAGTATGTGACTCTTTCCCTCAAAGTCAGCCTGAATCCAGGGAACAAGAGGACTTCTATGTGGGGCTTTGCAACTCTGGGTCACACAAACTTCCAATCAAGGAAATTGATGAGACCACTGGAGGATGGAAAGCTAAAGAGTGCACTTTGCTACAGAGGAGGGTCATTGGAAAAGGGAGACCTCCCTGATGCTTCCAAGGGAAACCATCTCATCAAGGAGACACTATCTAGCAAATGGCACTAAAGGACCTAAGAAGCTCCTCTCAAGTTCCCCACGAGTGACCCCTGTGGGAGCTCAGCTAACTCTTAACAATACAGGAACAAGTCAATTTGATCAGCTTTATTAAAACATCTAGAAAAACAGTCAAAACCAAAACATTCTTGGACATTTAAAAGAAATAATAGCTAAATGTAACTTATAAAGTACACTTGTGTTAGCCCACTAGAATAAGTAAAGTTTGGAAGTTACAAAAGAGAGATTCTTAGGCAAATGTGCCTGATAACTATCAAGAGATACTGCCAGAGCCAGAAATTTTTAGACATTTTAAGGCCTACAGACCTTCCTAAGCTATACAGGTAGGCTTAATTTATGCTTGCTAGTATGATTATCTAGCCATAAGTAACTGAAATATAGAGATCTCTACTAAACACAGGTTATACCAATAAAAGTATATTTTATAAAATCAGATGACACAAAGTAGTTTAGCTATATTTTCTGGGGACATCAATGACATTAAGAGTTAAATGTGGTGTTTACATTCCTGATAACTTGGACAATGTTAACAATAATAACAAGGACACATAAAGACCTTGTTCTCTCCAGCCTTTGTTAGGCCTTGTTATGGGAACAATTTCTCAGTTCTTCCACTTCCTAGTGAGGGATTATTGACTTCTATCATCTTCATGACATGTTCCAGATGCTGCAACATTTATTTTGTATTAATCTCATTTCAATACTAATGTCTTTTTTTCTCTCTCATAGAGGCACCCACCACCAGATTACTTTGCAACCTGCTCTTCCCCAATGAGACTTCTACCTTGGACCCCTCCATTCACCTAGTCTCCAAAAGGGAACGCCAAACTGCTTGCCCCACGTTGCCCCTTTCAACTCAAAGGAGCCAGAGCAGTCATCACTCCCTTTCCTTACAGCAGTAAAGAGTTTCTAAAGCAAAAGGGGAAAATGAAGCCAGAATTGTGGACAGGCAGTTAGTGTAGAAAGAGGGGATCAAGTCAAATGAAGAAAATGGAGGCCAAGAAAGCCATCTGCCTCTGGAAGTTGGAGACTGCCCCTGGGAGAAGTGGAATGTCAAGGATCTGCAGAGCCCAATGATTACCATACTTACCTGACTGAATCACTTTTCCCTTCCCCTGTCCCATTTGCTTCTCACTTTGTGCATCTTCCTGCACAACCAGCCCTAGTAACATAGACAGGAAGGGGAGACAAGGGGGAAAGAACCGGAGAACAAAAGAGACCTTAACCTATAAAGGATGTAGGGTGTGCTCGCTTCTTGGGACTCTAGAACATCAGTCATGGCCCCCTTCTCCCTCCCAGGAGAAGTCTTATGTTATTACCTTTAAATAGAACCTGCTTAATATGCTAAATCCTACTATAATGTTAAGATTACCCTGCATACTCTTTCTTCTATTACTTGCAGTTATAAAGTGTTTGTGGTCCACTTTCAACAAAAGAATCACAAGGGTTCAGGTCAATCAAGTCCTCCTGAAGGAATACCTTGTCCAAATTAATAAAAATGGGGGAAATGTTGGGAGAAATCCTAGTTTTTGGCTGGCAGAAGTGAATGTCCCAAGTGTGTAAGGAAAACTTGCAGGGAGGAGCGTTCTGCTTTTCCTACCTAGGATAGTATAAAACTGCCCCAAGTTGACTCAGTGTTACCAAGGGAACTTGTATAGGAACCTGGTGGTCTGATTCCCCATGGCACATTGTGATTGGGCTGAAAGCCTATAAAAAGTATGGCTGTTCCCACATTTATTGAGTTTGCAGGCTGCTCACCACAGACCTACTTCCACCCAACTTCCTGAGTCTGGGGGTCTTGACTCCACATCCTTATCAACTTCAGAGCTAGCCTGGCACAACTACACTTGGTGTCTATGGAGGGAGTTCTTTCTACCAATGAAATTTGCCTAGAAACTTAAAAAAGAAAGAAAAAAGGTATTTTCTTTTGTGAAAGGGCAAGTTGAAGAAACTGCTCAACTCAGTCAATTCTATAGAGAACTGTACAAAAGCAACTATTTAAAAGCAATTATTATTTGAATTGGACCAGTGCTTTTTTTCTTCCATTTAGTATTGACCTAACAGTTTAAAAAGCATTCAATAAACAGATAAACATATAAATATGTACATATACACATTTTCATGAATTTTATATACAGTTATATATACTACATAAATAATATGAAATACCAGTGTATGTCTGTATATACATAACATATTTTATAATAAAACACAAGTATGTTTTTTTACATTTGTTTGTATGGTGATCATCTGATTGTGGTATCCTGGTTTATAGCAGACAGTATCAGTGTATTTTTATAAACCTGGTATAATTAAACATCTACACTCTAATCTACTTGGTATGGATTATAAATTGCATGGTTTCCTCAGTTTGGGGAACTAATAACCTCATAGTAGATTTTACTTAGTTTCACTTTGGTACATTTGAGGGTGATATGTCATAATTATATTAAACTTTGTTTTTCTGGTTGACATAAATGTGCTAAAAGATAATTTTAAGGAATCATCAGGAAAATCAGTTATATACATTTATATATAGTAATTATCTTACTTTTATTACTTTATTTCTCATGAAAAAATATTTAATAAATAATAAAAACAATAAAAAATTAAGAATATTATTCACAAAAGTATGGAAATAAAAGTGGCAAGATTTTATATCTTACTGATAACATAAACTATAATTATGATTCAATGAAATCTTATTATATTTCAGCCAAATGAATTTTTATGTGTTAACAAACATTTGTGCTTATCAGATTGACCAAATTTCAAGGACTTCCTGTGCATAATAATTAAGGGCTGATTTTATTAGTCCAGTAAATCACTCATTTTAAATATATGTGTTGATTTACATTTTTAGACTAGAATTTATCAAACAACTTCATTAATTCAAACTATATGCAATTATATGAAATTATTCTGTGTTTTGTTTTGTTTTTCTCTATGGTAAAACCATTATAGCCTTCCATTCACCTTCAATTTCTTTAATCACAACAAAGCTTTTAATACTAAATTTAGTCAAATTGTGCAGATTATTGTTTAAATCACACTTGTCATGTTATCATACACAGCACAAAATCAAGTTTTTATGTTTATAATTAAAGGACTTATCTTTTATATTTAAAATCTACTATAGCTTTCTACTTTCCCTATCATTAACACTATCTACCTAATATGTAAATTTATCCAATGTAAAATTAATTTTAAAAATTCACAAGCAACAGAAATCCTAGTAGAAATAATGTGGATGCACCTACAATATTGATAAAAGTACATCATTGTTAGAGTCAGTGACAAATTAAATGAAAGAATATAGGGAATTTAATGAGAATGTGTTTGTCCATACTAACAAAAGCATTTATTGAATGTTGCCATTTTCATTAATAACTTCTAAATGATTTTTATGATCAACTTGGGTAATTTTTAGAACATCACATGTAGTAGATATAAACACTATTTTATTTTAATTTTCAAAATGAGTAACTCACTTTATATTGACAGAAGTAAAATATAGATTATTAGATTTGAATACAGTTAGAAAATTAGCTGTATAGTTACTAACCCTAGCCAGGTCAGAAATGAATATTGTTAAGAAAGTCACTTATTTGAATATATATCTTTGTGACTTTCTCTAAATCAAATATATTTGTATTGTCAGTAGAATTGCTTACATACCTTTTTTATTTCATGAAAGATCTCTAAAATTATATCCAAATTTTAAAATTCACTTGGGTGCTTATAGAATTAATTAAATTGGGAAATAATTATTTAAATTATATGATCAAACTATGTTATGTAACAACACAGAAAATACTACAAATGTTCCATCTGTTTTTTTCCAATATCCTATAAATTGAGGACATTCTGTTACACCATAGAATCTTGTGGTGCATACCTCACTATTACAAGACCCATACACTACATAAATCAGACCTATTTGCACAATAATATTAACTTTATTTGCTATAAACTAGGCTATTTGATTTCTTGCACACTAATTTTGGCAGAACTGGAAAGCAGAAGAAGACTCTCTCCTGGTCTTCCAAAAGGATGGACTCAAAGAAAAGATTATCCTAGTGCCCTACCTGCTCCTTGAAGGCACATAAAAGTGTCTCTGAGAAAAAATAAGCTGAGTAGAATGCACTTGTGGGAAAGAGAGAGAAAACGTGACTTTCTGCTCTACAAGCTGTAAAGACTTGTCTCTTTCTCTTGTCCAGGGATGTGGAAGTTTCTCAGAGTAGTATAAAGTTCTGAGATATTTCTAGGAATCCAGAGTCCTTGCAGCCTGCTGATTCTCACACTTAAAATTCCAGTGTTCCATATTTGGAATGTGAATACCAAATCCCTAGGGGTATTGGACTAATAAGGATGGAACAAATTGCTTTCAACAGAAAAAATATGGTTCCCTAAAAAAAGTGGAATGCCAAATACCTTGGATATTTACAAAATCTAAAGAAGCCATCAAGGTAGTGTTGCCAAAAGAACAATAAATAATTAATTTGAGTTTAGAGTCAGCTTGGAAAGAAAAATTGGAAAGAAATGTCAAGGTGATTTTATAAAAGTTGAAGTTAAATGGTGTTTTCAGCTGAGTCAGTTTGAAATGCACATCCTTTGTAATTGTAAGAAACATAAATAGATTGATGTTTTCTGAAATAAAGGTTTTAGTCTAAAGTTGAGGACAGAATCTGTAACATCTTTAGAGTCTGACTCTTGTTCATCAGTTTTATTCTACCACCTCATTAGAATATCATTTTGTCTTCAAACAAGCCCTTTTTCTTCTGTCCATTTTCTTTTTCCATGTCACCTGTTATTGTCCCCTTTATATAATAATATTCCTATTTTTTCTTTCAAAAAATCCTGCCAACATTATTGTAGTTATCCATTTAAATTGCTACAAAAGAATTTCAGCTTGATTCAGCTCATCTTTTTTGAGGAAAATCTTGGTCCTAGGTTTTGGGTCACTAATCAATATGTTTTTTCAAAGGTGCTCTCAAAGGTACCCAAATCTGATCAGTTACTGAGAGTAAGAATTTACATGGTTCAAACACTTATTCATGCACACAAACAAGCAAACAATAATCATTGAAATTTTGTGTCAAGTGTGTGTATAGGTAATAAAATAGTAAAGCAAAACCAAAATATTTCAATGCCTCCATGAAGCATAAATTAGAAACCCAAAAAGTCATATAAAATAAATATATTGAAATTTATGTGGTAGAGGGTTACAGAAAAATATTTGATAAAGTACAGGCATTATGATTGTAAATAGGGTAGGAAGGGAAATATTTATTGGAAAGCTAATAATTATAAGAATAAATAATTATAGAAGCAAGCAAGCAAGTCATGGAAATACAGGGCAGAAAAGCCTTCAAGGAAGATGGAAGATGAGTATACAAGTTTCTGATAGAACGTTGACAATGTTCAGAAAACAGAAGTCCTTGGTGGCTAAAGGAAGCTGAACCTTTGTGTGATACACAAGATCAATATTTTGTAAACTATCATTGGCTTTTTGTTGTGCTTTTAATCTGAGTCATATAAATGACAATTGGGATAACTTTTATTAGAGGTATCAAATAATTTGTGTTTGGTTTTAGTAGATTTATACTATAAATACTCTACTGTAAATAAAATCCATGGGTTCTAGATACAAAAGACAAAATAATTCAGTTTATTGCAGTAATTTAGGTGGGAGAATTGAGTGACTAGGTCAGAACAATGAGAAGTGGTTAAACATGTTTTGAAGTCATATTTTGCTGATGATTATATACATATATCATGTCAAAGAAAGAAGATACTAAAAGATTCCCTTAAGGAGAATGTTGGCCCCTGCAATTGGTAGATAAGTGTTGCTATGAACTTCAGTGGCAGAGACTTGAGAGAAGCAGGTTTGCAGGCAAAATTATCAGATAACCCAGTTTTAGTCAGTATATATTTCAAAAATTCAAATGGATATTTAAGAGGGTTTCCATTTAGACTTCAAATAGTAGGTTCATGTAGGAAAAAGAAATTTGGAAGCAATTTTTATATGAATTCAGTTTAAGGTCACACAGACTGAAAGTGCACAAAAGGAAGGCCAGGCAGCAAAGAGAAGAGGCCCAGTGACTTTGTAGGCCTGCATGAGCAGAGAGCACCAGATTGAATAAGAGTAGGGTACATACAGAGATATCACAGGCCAATGATCTTCACAGCATTAGATTATTATTCTCTTAACCCTGTTTATCTCTTTTGAAATACTGCATAGATACTTTCAGAATTATTATTTAGCTCAAATAAAAAACCTAGAATAGAGATGACTTGTGATTTCTCTTACTACATCTTCCCATTATGTATGTGTCCAAATGACTCAACTCCATCAATCATTCATACCATGGACTCTTCTTAATATCTACTGAAATATCATTTAGCAGTCCTTGTTCTTTCTTTCTATCCTCCCTGATATGTAATTTAGAATTCACCTCTTTCCCTAAAGAGTCTTAAATCTTTCATTTCCAGTACATTCATCTCTACCAAAAAAAAAAAAAATCCTAATTATCCCCAATGGTTTTATAATGATAACTTGCTGATTCATCCTTATCTTCATGACTGGTGATCCCTTCAAAATGACTTCACTTCCTTCTTTATCTTCCCTTGACCACTGTTCCATTGTTTTCTCATTGTTCACTCTTATAGATAAAGTAGTCATGATATTTTGTGAAACATGCTTTCATTTTCAGATCCCTTCTACTCCTCCCAATTTAATGAAGAATCTTTTACCTCAGTTTCTATTTTCCATATGTCAATCTTCACACCTGTTTTTTTTTTTTTTTTTTGGTTCTGGGGATTGAACCCATGGTCTTGGGCTTGCAAGGCAAGCACTCTACCAACTGAGCTATCTCCCCAGCCCCTAATCTTTACACCTGTGCTTGGCAGTCAATGGTTGTAACAGCCAAATAAGCTATAGCCTGGAGTGTGCTGTCATGCACCATGCTGTTTTATTCTTCTCCACACATGCTTCCACTCTCAAATCCCTCAATACAAAGAACTCCCATCAGTAGCAGCATTTTCCACACACAGTTCCTTACTAGCTAGATCACTAACTTAATCACAATGGTACAACTTGACTTCCTCAGAAATTATTTTAATCTATATTTAACTCATTTTGAGTATTTCAAAAGATGCATAAATATCCCAAGAAATTGGGACTGAAAATGTTTATTCTAAATGTTACTCAAAGACTTTATATTTGCATGTTTTTAGCTTATGCTTTGATTTCATCTAATTGTTCAACATTTCCTTATACACTAGAATCAAAAATATTATCAAAAATATTTCCTTAATATTTTCCAGGGAGCAGAGCATATCATACCCTAGAATACTTAGGGACTACTTATTAAAGTGGCTTGAGTAATAAAGAAACTTAAAATATTATTTCTATTGCTTCTTTCACATTAGGTTACTTTGCATTTATTTAACTAAATATTGAATTAACAATGGAAGCATACAAGTGACGTATTCAAGGTGGTGTTTTGGAAAAACTAGCTTTGTAAAATAGTCTAGATAATGTGGCTGCATGACATGGTCAAATGACAGGAGACTTACTCTTTTTGGCAAATAAAATATTTCATCATGTTAGCAATATAAAAACTCTGAAGATTTCTGCTCACAGAAATCTAACATGGTTTGGTCCATGTTCTGAGCCTGTTTAATTACAGAAATCCTTCCTCAAAAATTTATACTTATTGACTTTCTCAAAATAGTAAGACCACCTTCACCAATGCTAGTTAAGTTTGTAAATGAATTAAGGTTTGCTTATCTGAATTTTGTTAATTCTAAAATGTGATTCTATCATGTTTAGCATGTACAATATATTCAATTTGGTTTAGTTGTTAACATCTTCAAAACCTTCTCCCTTCCAGATAAAAATATTGTACAGAATATATGAAATAATAAATCAACTAAGTGACTAAAATCCTCAGACCTGATTTTTAAATATTCTGTTATATATTGTATTTTTAAGGATAACAGGACAGATGCTACTAATTGGTCCATTATTTTCACAAATACACATAAATATATGTTATATTATACTCATTATTACACAGTGGAATGTTTAATTTTGAATTCATACATTAAAGTTTCACTACTTTTACAAAAAGTGGTATGAATATACAAAAGATTCTTAATATTTTAATTACCAATTTCATCAGTAAATAAATCTTTAAAAATTGTATTTACATTATATATAATATAAATTATGTATATATACATATATACACACACACAAATACACACAGACATACATATATATTGTGGGGATATTGGTGATTGAAACCAGGGGTGCTTAATCACTGAGCCATATCCCCAGAATTCTTATATTTTGAGATAGTGTCTTGTTACATTACTTAGGGTATTACTAACTTGCTGAGGCTAGCTTGAAACTTTTGATCCTCCTGCCTCAGTCTCCTGAGCCATTTGAATTATAGGTATGTGCCACAGAAATAATATATTTTAAAAATTAAAATTTCTGCCTACATGCATTAATATAATCTATTTAGACTTTTGAGAAAATTACAAATGAGTATGTGTAACTAGATTCTCACATAGTTTCAGATACAAGAGTAGATGTACACTCTCCTTCAGGAGTAAAATCAAAAGGATGGGTATTAGGGAAGAGTGTGAATTATTTAAGTGAGAAAAGAATATAGGGACATTTTAGATTCAGAAACTTGCAGGTGTAATTTTATTGGGGGATAAAAGAGAATTATGAGTTCAGGAAAATAAATTTAATTTCATATTGCAGATATAAGGGGTTGTACTCATATTCACCATTTGCAGCTTAAACTGACCATTCCAGTTGTGAAATTATGTGGGTATCTGGATAAGGTTAAGGACTGCACTTTATTATAGGTTTTGCAGAACAATTAATAAATTTGCATGGAATTCCTATTGATCAATTTACATTTTGTGTGATTCAGGGTGTAGGAAGGTAATTAGTGGTGAATACTACAATAGTTTAAATTAAAGCTGTGTATACAGTGTTGAGAAGGAGAGAATAAAGTTTGAGTACATAAAGTTGAAGAGTCATAGCTTGGTTGTTGCTTGTATTTAAATAATCATAAAATAAAATCATGTAAGATTCTCAGGATTCCAATTTACTCAGGTTTTTGGTGAATTTCACCTAAATAGAAAGACTTTTGAAAGCACAGGAGGGAACAGACCCAAAGAGAAAAGTCATCATTCAAGAAAGTTGTCAATAATTAGTAGAGAGTTCCACACTGGTGCTACTGCTTAATTGAAGTGAGTGCTAGAATACCATAGAAAATCAATCCCAGTGATTCAAGTTGAATGGAATCTAGTGTAATCATTCACAAGGGGAAAAATTAGCATGTTATGGGAAGAAGGTGAAGAACACAAATGTATAAAAATAGCATTTCAGTATCAGTTAACTTAGGTAGGAACCAAGAGAAATAGCAGAATATGGCATAAGAGAGGACTCAATCTAGAAGTGACTTGACCCACATGACCTCATTTGTGGCTAAGTGAAAATGCATGATGACATATAAAGCAGTTAATTAATCCACATCTCAGAGAAAAATAAATTAGGTCTCTGAGACCTATTAGCATTGCTTCATGTTTCTGTTTATAAAAGAAAACTCTCCTCTATTTTATGCTGCATTGTTACAAATAGAGAAAGATAAGTTTCTTTTTATAAAAGAAGTTAACAAATCATTCTGTGCAAATGCAAATTTTTTTACCATGGCATAATTAAGGCATACACAGAACCAACATATTCATTCTGGGCAATGAGTGGTGGATACTGTTTAAACTGTTGAAGTCTACCTCACTGTTTGGAACTACTACATATCACTTCAAGGCTCTCAAAGTGACATCCATCACTGTGCTTTATAAAATAAAATGTGGACCACTTTACTGTGGTAATAACTATATAATGTCTCTTCAAAGCCTTGAGCCAGAGTTGAGCTATGGCAATTCTACCCCCTCTTGTCAGTCTTGAACTCTGTAAATCAGACCTAGATCAATCCAGAGAAGACTGCTATAATTTACTTACTTTCAAAATTTTTGGGTGGAAAGAAACCAAATCTCTCTTTCTCTCTCTCATAGTGGTGATTTGTACATGGTAACTTCGGTATGAAACTTTTATTTTCTTGTGTTGAAACTGAAGGGATGATTGGTTGGCAAGGATGCAGCCATTTCTCCCCTGATTCTGTCCCCCACCATTTTACAACCTAGATTGTTACTGACTGTAAACAGTAATTGAGATAACTCACTACCTTTCTAGATTGTTAGCTTGAGAACTTCCACGACTTAAGAATAGCTTTCCCACCATTTGCATCCTCTCCCTCTCCCCCTCCCACTCTTTCTTTCCCTCCCCCTCACCATGACACTCTGCTCTTCTGCTTCATAAAATCTCTTATGTGATTTCCTGCATCCAGAGTGGTTTTCTGGATGCTTTCAGAAACTATTGTTTTCTACAGTACTTAGTTTTCTTTTATATATATTTTATTATTATTTAATGATATTTGATGCAGAAACATCCAAACATCCACAATTTAGAGATTTATTTTTCTCCAAATTATCAAAGCAATTAAATGTAATTTTATTACATTGTTGTTGATTACATTAATATAACTACTAGTTTATGATTGTGTTCTCTTTCTTGTGGATGACTAGAGAATAATATAGCATATACAATGATTGACCTCAGAATAAATGTTGATAATTAAGCAGGGTATATAAATTAAGTCATAAAGCTATTTCCAAAATTCTGTACCAACATGTAAAACTATGATGACAGATTTTAAAACCATGTCTAAAGTAAATAACCTGCTGTTTTCAAAACTTAATTCACTGTAACTCATTTGTAGTTTCTATCTAATGCAAATGCAACATACAAATACTTACATGGAAGAATTAAGTAATGGTCCTGATTGAAGAATAAAACTCTTTTGAACCTCAAGAAACTATCAAAGTCAAATGAACAAATCAGTTGCTTCAAATATCAAAGTGATATGCTTCTTTACCTTACCAAAAAAAGAATAAACATTTTTGTCTGCACAAAATTATTTCTGAATATTTCTCCTATAGTAAAAGCTTCTGTTGTCATCAGGTAAAAGGAGGTAGCAAGTTATTCCCTTAGTAGATATTGCTGATTTATTTTCTCCCCAGAATTGACTTTCCCTTAACCCATTCTAATGTACTTCAACTTTAATGTGAGGTCATTAAGGGTCAAGAAAAATTTATCATAGACTGGAACTTGTGTAGTCACTTAGATCCCAATGAAATTTCAGTGTTGAGCATGATGTCTGATTGAAAAGATTGAATCTCAGAATCTTTGTAGTGAATGCAAAAAGAAAAACAGAGAAAACACTATACATTTCTGAACACTATAGCATGCATTAACCAAAACTAAACTTATCCACATATTTGGACGATGTGTTCTAACTCAGAAATCAGTAGTTTTATGTTTTAGTTAGTAGAAGTAGGATATTATCCTTCTTATATGCAAGGGAATCTTGGATTTATCCAGGACTGGTCTGACTGTTTTGTTTTCTTGACCTAAAAGTGCAAGCAATAGAGATCAGAGACTCCAAGAGATGTGGGTACATTAGAAACACAGAGAAAGTGGTTACAGCCAGCAACCATTGGCACCCACATATAATTCAAGCCATTGAAGAAGCAGAGGCAAGGGCATCACAAGTTCAAAGTCAGTCTCCATAAATCAGTGAGGCTGTAAATAAATTAACTCTCTAATTTATGCTGGCTCAAAATAGAATATAAAAATCACTGGGGATGTGGCTAAGTGGATAAGTACAACTGGTTAAATGCCCAGGACTAGGAAAAAAATAGATAAATGATAGATAGTAGATAGATAGATAGATAGATAGATAGATAGAAGATAGATAGATAGATAGATAGATAGATAGATAAATAGATAGATAGATAGATAAAGTTGCTAGAATCCAGAGGGAGGGAGGAAATTGATACAGAAAAGTTTTCAACACAGGTAGAAGGAGGCTTATTTCAAAAAATGGGAAGCTGTGTGCTTAGCTAATCCTCAGAATGGAAAATAAGAAAGCATTAATTTTTACTTCAAACACATAAATAAGTTTATCTAGTGCTGTCAGTGATATTATACATTACTGCTATTAATGTATAACACAGTGAAATAAAGACTATTATGGATGGCTAAAATGATAAGTTGCTCACAAAAAATACATATACACAATAACCTTTTATTATGTTATAAGTTTTCAGGACAAAATTAATGGTTTAGCTCCAAATTGAACTTCAACAATAGACTGCATTATGTTTGTACTTTAAGTTCATGAGACTCTGATTTGAGAATATTCCCTATTTCATAATATCATAAATAATAACAATTGAAAATTTATATATATATATATATGAAATACATATAATCTGCATTTGAATATTTCATTGACAATTTCCTATATGTAAAATTAAAGGACAAAGTTGTTATTTTATGTTGTTTAAATAAATCCATTTAAAGTATGTGCCAGTATTAGAAATAATTTTTTCATAAATTAGTTTCAGTATGAAAATAATTATCTCAGATTTATTTTTATTTTTCTTTAATTCTCAGTAGTCGGAAAACTTGTACACTTTATGTTCCTATAGGATCATAATTCACAATATTATATTAATTAATTGTAAGTCAAAATCAAAGCAGAGCATTTTTTTATTTCTGTAGTGCTGAAGATGAAACCCAAGATCTCATGTATACTATGTAAGCACTCTACCACTGAGCTATATTGCCAGACCTGAAGCAAGTTTTTGGGAATTTATGTAATATTTTTCATAACATAAAAATACCTGGAAACTCATTTCTAATTAGACAAAACTTTAAAGAAGATTTTTTTTAACACTTTCATGACATTCATATATTGCAATGGAAGCAAGACTTATCATTTCAACAATACATAATTTAACATCATTATTTAAATCAATATTTGAAAACTACTAAGGGGATTCAAAGGTTGATTAACTTACACTATACAAGATGCATTGCATTGAAGAACCAAATTCATGGCATTATTCAATCAGAGTCTTAGGACCATTTATCATTCTTAAGACAAATTTTCATGTTTCTGAAAACAATCTACATGATGGAATTACACATAGTGAAAGTTTAACAGAGCATTCTACTGCTATTATGGAGACCTTTTTATTATTGAAATTATCATTCAAAAGTAATAATAATTACCCTGGGTGGAAAGACTAAAAAATCTTATTTCCCCCCTCCAATTTGAATACATCCTGCATCAAAAGATAAGATGACATTAAATATGAACTTTTCAAAGAACAATGCAATTAGTTACTTCTCATGAGAATGGATTGTTATAAAGTAAGGCCACCCATGTGCTTAGTCCTTTCTACACACAGTCATTTCCCTCTCTGCCATATTGTGAGCCATGGGGCCTCATCAGAGCTGTACTAACAACACCAGGCTCTTAAAACTTCCAAATTGGTTGCTAAAGAAATTTCTTTTGTTTATAAAGAATGCTGCCTCAGGTAGTTTGTTATAGCAACATAAGATGGACTGAGACAAAAGGGAAAGGAAGACTTTAAATTGGAGATGGAGCTGAAATAATTCAACTGCTGGGATTAAAAGTGTAATTAACATAGAAAATGACTATGAGTATGACTATACTATAAAGAAATGTCTATGCAGTTATATTTGAATGATTTTAAGACTGAGCTTTCCAAAGCCAAGGATCATGTTTATTTTTTTATCCCCAGCACTTACCACAGTGACTGACATAAACACATGATAAATATTGAATTAATGAATGACTAAATCCTTCTTCATTATCATGGTTTGGAAAAATGGCTAAATTTAATTCAGATTCTGCTTTATTTGAAAAAACAAGTAGAAATCATGTTCCATGCACAATTACCCCAGCTAAAAGAAATCACATACAAAATTACCAAAATAATAATATTAATCAATTTTAAAGCAAGGTCATAAACAATTGAAAATACTTGATTTAAAAATATCACTTATTTACATATAAAACAGGTAATAAGAATAGTTTACAGAACATTAACAAGTTCAATTTGAAAGAAAACGTGTTTACAGTATATCAAAGTCTACTTTTTTATATTTATTATTTTGTTAAGATGGTAGGACAGTATTAAAAGTGTCAAAAATATATAAAGATGTTCTCTTCTTAAGAAATTCTTCCTGCCCCCTCAAAATATGATTCTAGTTCACTCTATTATTATCTATACATTAATTGAATACTTGATGCCACCATGAAAATAAGAGAATTGTCTGTTCTATAATATATTCAGATGTGAATGGTGTGTATGACACTTGCTGCTAGTGCACTACCCAGGGTCCCATGGCATAGACCATTTCTGATCTGTTGGTATAACTTCCAGTACCTGTGTCTCTCTGCCTCAGAGCTTTCTCTGATCACTAGAGTCTGTCTTGAATGTGGGCATGGAAAGCCATAGTTTCTGGAAAATTTACACCTTCCAACCCTCTTATTCCCAGAGGTTGGAAAATTTTGAGGAGTCATGTCTGTTTCCCAGAGTTCCCAAGTAGAAATAACCCCTACTTGTTCCAATGTTAACTTGTTAGTCACTCCTTTAGATTCATCTGTTCCCTATTTAATCTCTTCTACTCCCCTGTTTCTGCTTCCCAGAATCATTTCCCAAATGAACTACTTGCATTCTAATTTGTGAATCAGATCTGCAACTAAAGGAAGCCAAACCAAGAAAATATATTCTATAATTTTATATCTACAAGATAAATCCCTAAAGGTAAAAAAAATGAAAAATAATCAACTCATAGTAGGAATATTCCACACCAGTATTCTGAATATAAATCTGATTTTATCACTGCAACTTATAAGTAGAGGAAAAACTTATGAGGTACAACTTTCTCAACAAACAACAAAATGTTTTTATATTGTGACTCTAAAAATGAGAAAAAAATATAGCCCCTGTTCTAAATAAATTAATGTCAAATGGAAAAGTGTGAGGATAGTTTCCAAATACTGCCCCCAAATTCCTGCCATTATTCACACATGGCCTTTTGAAACGTGACTTTGCCACACCTTTTAAGAGAAGGTCTATTTCAAACACTTACCATATAAGTTGGCCTAATGATTTATTTTGCATAATTGAATGCCTTGGAAATGATAACTGGGATTTCCAGTCTATCCCTAAAGAGGACATGCAGTTTCTATCTCACCGTTTTTTTTTTTTTTTGAGGTTTTGACTTAACATTGAATTTAACTTTTTTTTTTTAGTTTTTTTTTATTTATTTTTTACGTTTACGTAGGGTAATGATGTTTATTTTTTTCCCTTCCCCCCCACCCCTCCCACCCATCTTTTCGCTCTATACAGTCCTTCTTTCCTTCATTCTTATCGCTCTCCTTAGCCTAACTCTAAACCTAACCCTAAACCTAATGCTAACCCCTCCCAACCCCGATTATATGTCCTCATCCGCTTATCAGCGAGATCATTCGTCCTTTAGTTTTTTGAGATTGGCTTATCTCACTTAGCATGATATTCTCCAATTTCATCCATTTGCCTACAAATGCCATAATTTTATCATTCTTCATTGTGGAGTAATATTCCATTGTATAAATATGCCACAGTTTCTTTATCCATTCATCAACTGATGGGCATCTAGGTTGGTTCCACAATCTGGCTATGGGGAATTGAGCAGCAATGAACATTGATGTGGCTGTATCTCTGTAGTATGCTGATTTTAAGTCCTTTGGGTATAGGCCAAGGAGTGGTATAGCTGGGTCAAATGGTGTTTCCATTCCAAGCTTTCTGAGGAATCTCCACACTGCTTTCCAGAGTGGCTGCACTAATTTGCAACCCCACCAGCAATGTATGAGTGTTCCTTTTTCACCACATCCTCGCCAACACCTATTGTTGCTTGTGTTCGTGATAATCGCCATTCTAATTGGGGTGAGATGAAATCTTAGGGTAGTTTTGATTTGCATTTCCCTTATTACTAGGGATGTTGAACATTTTTTCATATATCTGTTGATTACTTGTACATCTTCTGTGAAGTGTCTGTTCATTTCCTTAGCCCATTTGTTGATTGGATTATTTGTATTCTTCGTGTAGAGTTTTTTGAGTTCTTTATAGATTCTGGAAATTAGCGCTCTATCTGAGGTATGGTTGGCAAAAATATTCTCCCACTCTGTAGGCTCTCTCTTCACATTTCTGATAGTTTCCTTTGCTGAGAGAAGGCTTTTTAGTTTCAATCTATCCCAGTTGTTGATTCTTGCTTTTATTTCTTGTGCTATGGGAGTCCTGTTAAGGAAGTCTGATCCTAAGCCAACAAGTTGAAGATTTGGACCTACTTTTTCTTCTATAAGATGCAGGGTCTCTGGTCTGATTCCGAGGTCTTGATCCATTTTGAGTTGAATTTTGTGTAGGGTGAGAGATAGGGGTTTAATTTCATTCTGTTGCATATGGTTTTCCAGTTTTCCCAGCACCATTTGTTGAAGAGGCTGTCTTTTCTCCATTGCATATTGTTGGAACCTTTGTCTAGTATGAGAAAATTGTATTTATTTGGGTTTGTGTCCATGTCCTCTAATCTGTATCATTGATCTACCTGTCTATTTTGGTACCAATACCATGCCATTTTTGTTACTATTGCCTTGTAGTAGAGTTGAAGATCTGGTATTGCAATACCCCTTGCTTCGCTCTTGCTACTGAGGATTGCTTTAGCTACTCTAGGTTTTTTATTCTTCCAGATGAATTTCATAATTGCTTGCTCTATTTCTGCAAGGTACATCATTGGGATTTTAATTGGAATTGCATTGAATCTGTATAGCACTTTAGGTAGTATAGCCATTTTGACAATATTAATTCTGCCTATCAAGGAACACGGGAGATCTTTCCATCTTCTAAGATTTTCTTTAATTTCTTTATTTAGTGTTCTCTAGTTCTCATTGTAGAGGTCTTTCACCTCTTTTGTGAGATTGATTCCCAAGTATTTTATTTTTTTCGATGCTATTGTGAATGGGGTAGTTTTTCTAATTTCTCTATCTGAAGATTCATCGCTTATGTATAAAAAGGCCTTAGATTTATGTGCATTGATCTTATATTCCGCTACTTTACTGAATTCACTTATGGGATCTAAAAGTTTTCTGGTGGAATTTCCTGGTTCCTCTAAGTATACAATCATATCATCAGCAAATAGGGATAGTTTGAGTTCTTCTTTTCCTATTTGTATCTCTTTAACTTCTTTGGACTCTCTAATTGCTCTGGCAGGAGTTTCAAGGATGATATTGAATAGAAGTGGTGAAAGAGGGCATCCCTGCCTTGTTCCAGTTTTTAGAGAGAATGCTTTCAGTTTTTCACCATTTAGAATGATATTAGCCATGGGCTTAGCGGAGATTGCCTTTATAATGTTTAGGAATTTTCCCACTACCCCAATTTTTTCTAGTGTTTTGAGCATGAAGGGATGATGTATTTTATCGAATGCTTTTTCTGCATCTATTGAAATAATCATGTGATTCTTAACTTTAAGTCTGTTGATATGGTGAATGACATTTATTGATTTCTGAATGTTGAACCAACCTTGCATCCCTGGGATAAAACCCACTTGATCGTGGTGCACTATCTTTTTAATATATATTTGTATGCGATTTGCTAAAATTTTGCTGAGAATTTTTGCGTCGATGTTCATTAAGGATATTGGTCTGAAATTTTCTTTCCTCGATGTGTCTCTGTCTGGTTTAGGTATGAGGGTGATATTGGCTTCATAGAACGAGTTTGGGAGGGTTCCCTCCTCTTCTATTTCATGGAATACTTTGAGGAGTATTGGAATGAGCTCTTCTTTAAAGGTTTTGTAGAACTCGGCTGAGAACCCATCTGGTCCTGGACTTCTCTTTGTTGGAAGGCTTTTGATGACCTCTTCTATTTCATTGCTTTAAATTGGTTTATTTAAGTTGTGTATGTCCTCCTCGTTCAGTTTAGGTAATTCATATGTCTCTAGAAATTTGTTGATGTCTTCGAGGTTTTCTGTTTTGTTGGAGTATAGATTTTCGAAATAGCTTCTAATTATGTTTTGTATTTCACTCGTGTCTGTTGTGATGTTTCCTTGTTCATTCCGAATTTTAGTAATTTGAGTTTTCTCCCTCTTTCTCTTTGTTAGTGTGGCTAAGGGTTTATCAATTTTGTTTATTTTATCAAAGAACCAACTATTTATTTTGTTAATTTTTCCAATTGTTTCTTTTGTTTCAATTTTGTTGATTTCGGCTCTGATTTTAACTATTTCCTGTCTTCTACTACTTTTGGTATTGGTCTGCTCTTCTTTTTCTAGCGCTTTGAGCTGTAGTGTTAAGTCATTTATTTGTTGATTTCTACTTCTTTTTTTGAATGCACCCCATGAAATAAATATTCCTCTAAGTACTGCTTTCATAGTGTCCCAGAGATTTTGATATGATGTGTCTTTGTTCTCGTTTACTTCTAAGAATTTTTTTATTTCCCTCCTGATGTCTTCTGTTATCCATTCATCATTTAATAGTGTATTATTTAGTCTCCAGGTATTGGAGAAGTATCTGGTTTTTATTCTATCATTTATTTCTAATTTCAATCCACTATGATCTGATAGAGTACAAGGTAGTATCTCTATCTTCTTGTATTTGCTAACAGTAGCTTTGTGGCATAAAATATGGTCTATTTTAGAGAAGGATCCATGTGCTGCTGAGAAGAAAGTGTATTCGTTCTTTGTTGGATGGTATATTCTATATATGTCTGTTAAGTCTAAATTGCTGATTGTGTTGTTGAGATCTATAGTTTCTTTATTCAATTTTTGTTTGGACGATCTATCCAGTGGTGAGAGAGGTGTGTTAAAATCGCCTAGTATGATTGTGTTGTGGTCTATTTGATTTCTGGAATTGAGAAGGATTTGTTTGACGTGCGTGGATGAGCCAATGTTCGGGGCATAGATATTTATGATTGTTATGTCTTGCTGATTTATGCTTCCCTTAAGCAGCATGTAATGTCCTTCTTTATCCCTTCTGACTAGTTTTGGTTTGAAGTCCACATTATCTGAAATGAGGATGGATACTCCAGCTTTTTTGCTGTGTCTGTGTGCATGGTATGTTTTTCCCCATCCTTTCACCTTTAGTCTATGGGTGTCTCTTTCTATGAGATGAGTCTCTTGCAGGCAGCATATTGTTGGATTTTTCTTTTTAATCCAATCTGCCAGTCTGTGTCTTTTGATTGATGAATTCAGGCCATTAACATTCAGGGTTATTATTGTGATATGATTTGTATTCCCAGTCAATTGACTCATATTTGTGTTTGACATGGTTTGGTTTCTCCTTTATTTGGCTATTCCTTTAGGCTAGCGCCTCCTGTTGCTGATTTGCATCATTGTTTTTCATCTCTTCCTCATGGAATATTTTGCTGAGAATGTTCTGTAATGCTGGCTTTCTTTTTGTAATTTCCTTTAGCTTTTGTTTATCATGGAAGGATCTTATTTCATCGTCAAATTTGAAGGTAAGTTTTGCTGGGTATAAGATTCTTGGTTGGCATCCATTTTCTTTCAGGGCTTGGTATATGTTGTTCCAGGCCCTTCTGGCTTTTAGGGTCTGGATTGAAAAATCTGCTGATATTCTTATTGGTTTCCCTCTGAATGTAATTTGATTCTTTTCTCTCATGGCATTGAAAATTCTGTCTTTATTTTGTATGTTAGGTATTTTCATAATAATGTGCCTTGGTGTGGGTCTGTTGTAATTTTGTATATTTGGAGTTCTATAAGCCTCTTGTACTTGGTTTTCCATTTCATTCTTCAGATTTGGGAAATTTTCTGTTATTATTTCATTGAATAGATTGTTCATTCCTTTGGTTTGTTTCTCTAAGCCTTCCTCAATCCCAATAATTCTTAAATTTGGCCTTTTCATGATATCCCATAATTCTTGTAGATTCTGTTCATGATTTCTTACCATCTTTTCTGTTTGGCCAACTTTGCTTTCAGGATTAAATAATTTGTCTTCAATGTCTGAGGTTCTGTCTTCCAGGTGTTCTGTCCTATTTGTTATGCTTTCTATGGAGTTTTTAACTTGGTTTATTGTTTCCTTCATTTCAAGGATTTCATTTTGTTTTTTTTT
The DNA here is from genome assembly GCF_902686445.1 of Sciurus carolinensis. Lineage (NCBI taxonomy): Eukaryota > Metazoa > Chordata > Mammalia > Rodentia > Sciuridae > Sciurus > Sciurus carolinensis. The sequence goes on along the minus strand of NW_025920579.1, from coordinate 6,131 downwards.
TTCAGTATCTCTAACTCTTTATTGAAATGATCTCTTGTGTCCCGTATTTGGTCTTTTAACTGTTGATTGGTGCGATCATTTAATGCCTGCATTTGCTCTTTCATCTCCTCCTTCAATGCCTGCATTTGCTCTTTCATCTCCTCATTAGCTTCCCTGATCGTTTTAATTACATACATTCTGAACTCCCTTTCTGACATTTCTTCTGCTGTGCTGTCATTGGGTTTTATTGATGTAGTATCTAGGTTTGTTTGGGACATTTTCTTCCCTTGTTTTCTCATATTGGTCAGTTGTCAGTGGGACCCTGAGATATTGCAGTTTTCCGCTATTGGCTTATAGTGTCCCGGTAGATTTCCAGTGTATCACCTCCCAGCCTTCAGTAGCCTGATGTCTTGGAGGAATCTGATAAAGCAGCGTATCCAAAGAAAACTGCCCCTAGCCCCCTACTTGTTCTACGATTTGGAACTGGCTCTGTGCTGAAATGCTCTCACTGTGGGCCTGCACCATGCAGCTGGCCATGTGGGAGGAGCCCACTGCCGGAGTGTGGAAGGCTACCTTGGGAAGACTCTAGCTGCCCTGCCAGGCTTCAATAAGCCACCTCTATCTGGGCCTGCCACCCGGGCCGCGCTTTACCCAGTGGGCAGACTTACCCGTGGCTCTATTTCAGTCCGAGTCTCTCAATGCCTCCCCTTCTTAACTCCTGGTTTCTGGAGCGACAGGGGGTGCAGTCTCCCTCTAGGCTGCCATCTTGGATCGCCCTGTGAAGAGAGCCTGCAGCCGGAGTGGGCAGAGCCGCCTGAAGAGGTCTCTGGCTGCCCTGCCCTGATCCCAGAGGCTGCTTGCGGATCAAAGCTCTCTGTTGGTTCGGGGGCTTGTGGCTGGTTCTATGTAGAAAGACTCTCACTGGGCGGTCAGCTCCGAGAAGGTAGCCTTGAATGGCGCCTCCCACCGCAGGGGTCCAGGCTACTTGGGAAGTCTCTGGCTGCCCTATCCTGTTCCCTGAATCTGCTTGCATGCTGGAGTACGCTGCGCTACATTGGCTCCGGGACTTGGAGCTTGTTTTGGTCAGAAAGGCTCTCACTAGCGGGCCAGTTCCGTTACGAGAACCTGGAGAAGCTGGCTGTGTGGGCGGGGCCCACCGCCAGAGTGCGCAGGGCTGCCTGTGGATGACTCTAGCTGCCCTGCTCGGCTCCGATAAGCCACCTCTATCTGGGCCTGCCACCCAGGCCGAGCTTTACCCAGTTGGCAGACTCACCCGTGGCTCTATTTCAGTCCGAGTCTCTCAATGCCTCCCCTTCTTAACTCCTCAGTTCTGGAGCGACAGGGGGTGCAGTCTCCCTCTAGTCCACAATCTTGGATAAAGAAAGAAGATTTATCTTGGATAAATAAAGAAGATTATTTAATTTGGGGGGCATTTAACCAGCATTTGAACCCAGAGACTCTTAACTACTGAGGTGCATCCCAGTCCTTTCTATTTTTTTATTTAGACAGGTCTTGCTAAGTGCTTGGGGCTTTGCTAAGTTGCTGATGATGGTCTTGAACTTGCCATCCTCCTGCCTCACTCTCCCAAGGCTGGGATTGTAGGCAGGCATTACTGATCCCAGCTTATTTAAATTTTTTAAAAAATTTATTTACTTCTATTTTTCTTCTTAGATATACATGACAGTAGAGTATATTTTGACATATTATACATACATGGAATATAACTTATTCAAATCCCATAGTTGCACATGATGTGGATTTTCATTGGTGGTGCATTCATATATAAACATAAGAAATTTCTGTGTGATTTATCCTGCGTTTCCTTTTCTAGCTTCTTTAATTTTCACCACATGAAATATTTGTGTCATATGATAAGATAATGTATCTAGTTATACCCCTTCACCTATGATTTTTCTATTCTGTACTTTCTAAAATTGTAGAAATGTAGTTATTTAAATTTAATTCAAGTGGAAATCAAAAATGCAATTCCTCAGCTGCACTATCCCATAACTTCAGTGCTGAGTAGATCAATTTGATCATTGAACACTGTATTCACACATATGTAGAATGTTTCTTCCATCAATAAACATATAATGGAGTGTTCTTGTTCACTTATTTGTGCTTGAAGTAAATATGAGTAGCATTATTTCAAATTATCATCCATTGTTTTCATTCTTCCAAAACAGAAATGATGCTTAAGGTTCTAATACTTGCTTGAACCTGGAATTAACAAACAAGCCCCTTCCCTCATGCAGCTTAAGTTTACTGGATAAGAAATAAATTAGCAAACACACACAAAATGTTTTACAGTAAGAAGTGCATTGAAAAACTAAATTAGATAAAGTGATTGAAGGTTTATTAGGTCAGGCCAAATAATCTGAAAAAATTTTCTGGATAGGGGACTGAATAAAGTCAGGGGGCACTATCAATACCAATACCAATACTGTCAATGCTTTGAGAGCATTCCATATGGATGGAATAATACAAATGTGCTGATAAAAAAAAAGAAAACACTCCTTAACTGTGTGTGGTGGCACATGAATGCAATACCAGCAGCTTGGGAGGCAGATTCAGGAATAGTATAGATTCAAGACCCTCAGCAAATTAGATCTTGTCTCAAAATTTTAAAAAAGTGGGATGGCTGGAATGTGTCTAAGTGTTTATGGTTATGCTTCCTTGGATTTAATCCCTGTTAGCAGAAAAATAAATATATAAATAAAAACCACAGATAGTCCTTAGTGTGGATCAGGGGATAACCTAGGGTAACTAGAAGCAAAAAGCAGTAACAGCAGTCAGAGTATGTCTATGTCTTGCCTTTACCTCTTCATCAGAATTTTGAAGTATATATTAAGATGTGATAGAAAGCAATGGAGAGATTCAGGGATGGGGTGCTCAGCATAATACAATTTAAAATTAAAGAGCATTAATTTCAGCATAGTGAATAGAACAGGGTGGGCATAGGCAGTAATGGAAACAGAAAAGACAACTGCTAGGGCAGGAGTTTAGATGAGAGTTCGTGGTGACTTGGGTATGTATGGCAGCAATGGAAGAGAAAGTTTGGCTTTCCTGTGAAGAATGAAATTTTCCTGCATTATGTCTCTGCATCTTCTCCAGTCATTGAACATGATGCCAGTGTTCAAAAGCTCACATTATGCTGCAGTTATTATTTCTTTTGAGGTGTGAAGTCCTCTATCCTGATTAACAAATCATACAAAACCAATACTAATTATCAGAGGTGTTGAATTATTTGAAAATAATTCCAAAGCCTATAATAACAGTTTAACAATCATTAACAGGTTTGGGAAAAAAGAATGGCCTTCATGTTATTTCTCATGAAATTATTTCTCTAGTCCTCACGTGCTTTATTTGATGACAATTTTCCTTTATCCATTATCAAATAAGTGCTCCTTGATGTTCTTACTCCACAAATATAATGTTACCTTGGATGCATCAATAGATGTATATTTTGCTGTTTAGCACTCATCTAAATTTCTTTTCTCATTTCCATCACATGTTGTTTGGTAAAAATGAATTGAATGAGAAATAATACAATAAGAACTAAAGGAAAAATACTATGAGATATTTCATTAACAGGGCATTAGATTAAAGAAGTAGAGTCAGGTGTTCTAAGAATGTTAAAATAATACTAGCATATTGCAGCACTATTATTCTATAGAGGAGAGAGAGGAGCATAGAAGGGAAATATTCTAGTTGAGCTTCTCCTTTGATTTGTATTCTCTTCAAGAGGGTGAATGTGCTATAAATATCTATACAAATATTTTAGTATTATTATAAATAAATTAAATAGACTAATTCATGACAGGAAGATTCTAGTAACAATATTTTATCACTTTTTTGTTACACTTGTTATGAAAGCCTCTTCCATGATATATATAGCTAGTATCCTTTAAAGCATCTCTAAGGAAATTCCTTTCTATTTTCTACTAAACTACCACTCAACCCCTATGATTATGTTCTCTTACAGCAGGCATTTTATGTATTAATATAATGGTTCCAGAAACAATAATAAATGCTACCAAAACTTTTTAATAACTTCAAATTTACCACTTTGTTGAGGAAAATATTTGAGATAATATTATGAAGTGATTAGGAAACAGAACAAGGCTGACACTCTAAAAATTTCAACTTTGAAAGTTCAATGTTCAACTGGAATGTTCTGCTTATTAAAGAGAAACCACAGAGTTTAATAAGGAAGCAAGTATCTGGTAGAAAAGTATCAGATCATACAAAAGGTTTTCATTCATAAACTGCTCTTTTATATTACCAAAAGTAAATAGTAATATTCCCTGAGTATAATTTTGGTGCTATTATTAAATTGATAAGCCACCTAGATATTTGTACTGTTTTCTATTTCTTTACTGGTTTGTATTGTTTTGTTTTTCACAGTATTTAATAGTATGGGATGTTGACTTCACTCAATTGGTTAGATTCCATAAAATCTGGCTATTTGTTATTTAAGAATAAAGCATAGCATGTATGAGTCAATCACTTGTTTTAAGTGTTTATGATCTTATAATTTTTCATTTTAATATTATGTATCAGAGAAATATAAGCCCAAAAAGCAATAAGTATTTACTATATGTCTTTCTAATATTGTTTCTGTGTTTCTCAAACTATTCCCACATTTGAAATAACTTCTTTTTTTTTAATTCCCATCCCCTTCCTTTATATGCTTTTCCTGACTATATCCTTGCAAAGACAATTTTCTATTTTAGACTGTCTTCAGAGAATGTGGAAAGATAAGTGCACTACATCCTTGTACTTCTCCACTGCTTTAAACACAAAACCAATGCCTATGTATCATGAATTCTATTCCTCCTATTCATATACATGGGGCATAAACTTTTTATACAATGCCCAATATGTTATTACTCCAGTAATCCAGAACACAAACCAACACTTAATAGACTTCTCAAGGGATTCAACATCAATCCTCTTCTTTCATTCTGTAAAAATTTTTTGTCCAAAATCTCCCTTTTGTCTCCAAATCAAATGAAGACACTTGAATTCTCTTTATTTGCAACCCTTGTGTTCTACATTGAATACAAACTGATTCTCTCTTTGTCAGAGAAACTTATACATTAACTTTCTTCTAGTTTTATTCATATGGACTATGCTGTCATACACTGCTACCAGGTCTGTGCTACTGACGTTTACTTTTTCAAAAAATATGTGCTTTTACTTTTAAATAATATTGAAATTACTTTCATGTAATTTAACCTCCTGTGAGTATTCTCTTCCATTACATTATTTCTGCATATGCTGAATATTCTCCTTCCCTCACAAAATTTCTCAATGGTTTTACAAATATTGTCAGTATTATAAGTAAAACAATATTTATATAAAGCCAAGACACTCCAATGTGTGAGATGAACTAAGCATTTTACATATAATATCTTTGTTCATTCTTCTCCCAGATTTTACATAATTACTCCTCTCTATATTTTATAAGAGGAAACTGAGGCTGAAATTTTTAATTGCTCAGGTTCACAGAGCTACAAATTGCTATATGTGTTCTAAGTTTTCCAGTGTATTTCATCTAACATGTACATGTTTTTTGTTTTAGTCAAGCATTTTACATGTTCTTAATGGTAAATCTGTTTTTATACTCTACCTATTCAAGGAAAGTTGTTCAAACAATTTGATAGTGAAGAAACTTATGGTGACATATCAGTATGTTAGTCATCAGAGAAAAAATGTGAAAAATATTATTTGAACAATTAACTATATCAACAGAAATGAATAATAAGCAGAAAATGCAGGGAGATTTGTAAATTCAAAACTACATTGATCAGAAATGTAACCGGACAGTTAAAAGAGCACAGAACAGCATCAAAAGAGCACCGTCATGGGACGTGGATAACAATTGTCAACTGAACCTAGCATGGAAAATGCAGTAGAAAAGGCTCTGACTGGGAATTAAAGAATCCTACACATATGTTACTTTTCTGAAGAAATCTATTTTATTTGCAAGACACTGAATCTATAAGAGAATGATTGTTAAAACATTGCAGTGCTTGGTAATGTGCCAGAAAATAATATGGTAAAAATCATACATGTATTGCTATTGAAAGTTACTCAATTCACGTGAACACATTCTAAAATAAAATTCTAAAACACCATCAGAGATG